>NW_022589715.1:44264547-44481186 GCF_004348235.1 Phoca vitulina | reverse complement strand
CCCCCACCCCCCCGCTTAGCCACTGGAGCAACGTCCCTCAGCGGAGCCGACTTTTAAAAGTTCCGATTTTGTGCTCCACGGCTCTGTCACTTGCCAGAAGTGGCCGATGGAGGCCCTCTCCCCCAGTCTATCTTCCCGAATATCGCCTAGGATTCACTTCTCCGCACATCCTACCTTCCAGATAGTGGTCGCTTTTCTGTTCAGAGTTGTTGCTATTCTTTTCTTCGATCTCCTGTTGAGTTCGATAGTTTGATTGTTATCCAGCTGAATTCCTGGGACCAGACGAAATCCAGGTCTCCCACTCCTCCACCATCTTGCTCCGCCCCTCTTACTTGAATTTTTAAATGCATGCTATCAGTTTTAATTTTCAGTTTTTTAAAAATCTGAATGTTACTTTTACACAACATATTGTCAGTTCTATGAAGATACTAATGATAAATTTATATTCTATTATTTTTTTGTTTTTTCCTCCAAGTTGTTTCCTCTGTTTTGACTTCTGCTTTTTAGGTAGTTTTTTCTTAGCTTTCTGCTGATTTTTGGCTTTCTGCTCGTATTTAAGATAATAGAACCTCTTTTGGCATGGACTGGTTAATTGTGGGCTTCCTTGGATGGTGTCATAATGGGGAATCATCAGTTTTTAGGCATTTTCTCTGGGGCTTGTCAGATTTCCAAGACTAATAGCCTTCTGAGGACTTGATAAGGAAAGAAAACATCTAGGGGTGGTAGTGGTGGATATTTCAAGGTTATGTATGCAGGCCTTCACATTTTCTCCCTTTTCTTGGTATTACATTCCTATTTTTACCACTGTTTTCTATCCTCTAGAGCAGAGACCCTGTGTTTTCTTCTCCAGGGAATAAATCTCTAGTCTTCTGATAGAGTACAAATGTTCACTGAATCACAAAGATAACCTTGGGGGTTTAAGTGCTGTGTAAGCAGACTTTGATCTGATTGTCTCATTTGGAGCCCCATCTTTACATCCACCCCCAGAGATGGCAGGATGCCCTTTTAAAGACTTTTGTAGGGTTCTGCAGTGTGAATCAAGTTGCTGCTCAGCTGCATTCTCTACTTCATTTAGGTTTCAGTGTTTTGGGTTTGCCCTTGAGCATCTGCCTTCCAACTTTTATAATGTTGTGGCTTTTGCCTCCTCTCCTTGTCTTTATGAGATTATACTTTTAAAAAATTGTTTTCCTTTCTTCTCAGTATGTCCTGAAAGGGAGCAGAGGTAAACACTCTTGCGTACTCTGCCATCTCTCACTGGTGCCTGTGCCGATTGCGTCATTGATCCGGGCATGTTGTCCTTTCAGGGCCTATTTAGTTGACATTAGCAGTTAGAACTGTTCATTCAGATGAGCAAATAAGGATCAAGGGTAAGAGCAGCACATAAGGGCCTGACTTACTCCAGGGCCTCATCGACTACACTGGTGTTGGGTACAGATTTTCAGATGCATATATCAACACCTGTCCTTTCTTCCCCCAACAGTAGCCTTCAGGAGCAGTTCTAATGCTGCCACTTAGCTCAGCTCAGCGCAGGCTCTTACAAGGAGTGTGCAAATTGTGGTTGAGTGCCCTCTAGACTCTTAAGGACAAGGACCAGAGACATGTCTTTCTAATTGTGTTCCCTCAAGAGAGGAAGAAACCAAATTACCTGTACAAATCTGAGCAATAAAGCAACACATCCAGGTTTTTCTCTCCTCTGCAGTAACCATGCCATTGACAAGTTACCAGGGATTCTGAAGGCAGATAGGAAATAAATCTGTTACAATAATAGGTAGCAGACTGTGCTTTAATTTGAAAACTCTTAGTTCTCTTGAATTGTGCTTTTTCTTGAGCTGACTCAATTATTTGATAACTACTCACAAAGCACTAGCTTCAGGCCAGGCAGAGTATGAGGCTCTTGTTGTTGGAACTCAAAAGAGATGTGGGATAGCAACTACCACAATGCTTGGGACATCTTGGAACTGATGACCTCAATAAATATTTGTTAAAGTGAAAATATGGGCATTGCTTTCAAATAACATGTTCTCCAAACAACGAGGCAAAGGCACTTTGTGAGAGCACACAGAAGAAACCAGGTAGGTCTGAAATCTAGAGTAATGATCAGGGGAAAATTAATTGCTAACCTGACTCCCCTCCCATGCATGCCTGAAAAATTTGACCAAATTAAGAGGAAAGTAAATAATTGCCTGGGAAAATGTTGTGCAAAATAGTCAAGATATTGAATATTGTCTGGTATGGCTGGACATACCAGGACTGCAATTCAGCATCCTAGACAATTCTGTGAATAAATAAGGAAAACATTTGAATCTTAAAGCACTCATGTCTAAATTAGACATTTTTTCTTTTGTTTCTCAGTGCAGTAAGGATATAAACCTGGGCATATTAGGCTTGTAAGTATTGTATATAAGGCAATTCTGAATAAACTGTTTTGACTGGAGTAACTAAAACCCACTCCTATAACAGGTTTGAGTGACATTTTAAATCCAGAATCCCTTAGTTTCATATATGATGAAATGGATGTATTCATCCAGTTATCTTGTCATCATGTGAATACAGTGGTAATCTAGGGCTCAATTTATAAAACTCATGTGAAACACTCAAGGAATTTTGTACCATGTATCCTTTCCTGAAAATTTTAGTCTTGAAAAATAAATGCTGTTATTCAAAGGGAAATATTTAAACTGTTTCAATATGTGTGGCCAATATACTTCACTTAGCCATATACTCAGCTTTCTACTGGTGGTGCAATTCCCAGACCCTTTTTTCCATTGAGCTCAAGGGAGGTTCTGTCAATGGGAGACCTTCATGGAGTATTGGAAGGCAAGAGGGCAGTAGAAGCCATTTGCTTCTGCTGTACCTTAGGCATAAGAACCAGGAGTGGTAGCAGTAGGATCATGGTCCTTGTTTAGTACTTTCAGTGGTACCAGCAGCAAGTGTAGTCCCTTGGGTTCTTGCAAGGGCACTAGCAGCTTCTTGATGTATGGTTCATGTCACCCTCCCTCTTTTACTCCCCAAGAACTTCCAGTCCTTTTCTAACTAATGTTTCGGATTAAATCTCTTTCTCCATGGGCTATGTAGAGTGGTTGCTGTTTACCTCCCTGGACACTGGCTGATCAAGAACAGAATTCCTTAAAACTAAAATGGGATTTTCCTGTGCTGTTTGGTAAAGTGTTCCATAATTTCTGATGTTGGCCTTATGCTCTGGTTTCTCTACCTCTTAGCCTTCTGGGGAATTTGGTTTAGTCTTATTTGGAGGCAATGTATGTAACTCTCTAGACGTTATTTCCATATAACCAAGTAGTCTTCAACCTTATATGAATATATCACACTTTATTTATCTACTCTTCTATTATATAATATAATATTTAAATGTTTTTGATTTAGTTATCTTTTATAGCATAACATGTTACCCCAAAACCTAATGGCCTAGGACAACATTTTATCTCAATTTCTGTGGATCAGGAATCTGGTGTGGCTTAGCTGAGTCATCTGCCTCAAGGTCTCCATCAAGACTGCAATCAAAGTGTTAGCTGGTTCATGGTCTCATTTGAAGGCTTAGCTAGTGGAAGACCTGCTTTCAACATGTGGCTTTTGATAGGATTCAGTTCCTCATGGGCTTTTGGACTAAAGGCCTAAGTTCCTCACTAGTTATTACTCAGAAGCTGGGTATTCTGTTTCTCATGATGTGTGTTTCTCAATAGGGGTACTCACAACATGGTATGATACCTGGCCTTATCTTAGAAAACAGGAGGAAAGAGAGGAAAGTGGAAGGGAGAGGAAACTGACAGAGGCACAGAGAGAGAGAGAGGGAGAAAAAGAAGGGGAGGGAGAGAAAGAGAGAGAGGGTCATAGTGTTTATAACCTAATTTCAGCAGTGACATCCCATCACTTTTTCCATATTCTTTTTGGTAGAAACAAGTCACTATAGCCAGCCCACATACAAAGGGAGAGGGACTACACAAGCACATGAATACTAGGAGGTGAGGATCATTTGGACCCATTTTAGAAGGTGCCAACCACATCACTTTCCTAAAGAAACTGTGTATTCCTTGATTTCTGCTTCAGTGCTTAGGAAAATATTTATGATAGTTGGGCTTGTATGTAGTATAGAGACAGCCAAATTATGTAGTTTCTGTGACTATGCATATAGACTTACAAGCAGTAACAGGCAGCCAAACAAATTAACCCACCTGCCTTTTCACCCTGAAATATATACTTATTTCTTGAGATTGCAATTAATGCATTGGTTTCTAAATATATATTGTATGAAATCACCACATAAATGAATCATCTTAGCTATTACTAGTTTATCTGAGAGGTTTTTTTCTTTAGTTACAAAGAGAAGCTTAGGATCTTCAAGTCAGCCTCCACTCTGGAATCATCCCCTAATGGCCACAGAAATGGAAAATACTTCACCTGCAGACTTTGAGATAAAATGATCCCCATTTCCAGTGGTGTGGAAATGTCTACTTTTGATGGGATCTTTCAAAACAGCATCATGCTTGCACTTGAGTTTCTCCCCTAAATCTTGATAAATAGCAAAGTGTTCTCTTTGGATAGGGGCAGGTTTCCACTGTTAAAGATGTCCGTACAGCAACCCTGTGCTATCTCTTACAAGTCCTGCCAATGCTTTTATCATTTCAAATCTAAAAAAGCCTTAAAGTGGCTTCGTTAAAACCCTCTCTATGAAAAAAGTCAAAATCCTTCAATAAGTCAGAATGAGATGCAGCTATATAAAGACACAGCAGTTACCTCATTTTCCAGGTAGAAAATGTATTGGCTATGCTATACCGTATTACATTTGAAGAAGAAAGTTTTTATATAAATCTAAAATATCAAGCATAACAGCACACAGATTTTAAATATATGCATTAAAATATTTGGTCAAGGCTTTGCCCTGCATGAAGGCAGAGATAGGTTATCCAAGTGGTGAGATTTGAAGAGCAATGGGCAAACAAATACCGTAGACAGACTCTACATCCAGTTTGACTCTGATGCCTGCTATTCTATTATTTAAGAGCCATTTCTATGGATGAATTCATTGTCCCCTTTCCAAATGCAAATGCCCCTGGAAAGAAAAACATGTAATTAATTTTCAGAACCCAATACCTTTGGAGAAATTAATTAGCTTCTTTCCATAGGATTGTTGCTGAAAGATGGCAGAAAGAAGAGGGAAGGAATCTGCATACCTTCCCCAGGCAAGTGGATGGAGAGTGAACATCACAGGGTAGTTAGGTCTTTGGGAGCAGATGGTGCACTGGAGGGGGATAAGAAAACTCCATGAATCAGATATTCATTTGTGTGTCAGATACTGTGTGAAGTATGACATATACCTTATGTAATCCGATCCCCACATCTCCCTTGCATGGTTAGAAGTGGCAGAACTGGGATTCAGCCTTAGCTCTGACTCTAAATAAGTACCCTTTTAATCACACTTTCTCAGAATAATTCAAAAAATTTAAAGTGGGAAGCCCCAAAGATAGAATTGGAAACTTATTTTCTTAAGTGTATGTATGGTGAAAGAGAGAATGTGAGAGCCATCCTACACTGGAAATGAGATGCCTGTTACTGTCTGGAGAGAGATCACATTTGGATCCATTTCTCTTTCCCATGGAAGACGTTTGTTTGGTTATCTTAGAATTTCTGTCTTGCATGCTTCAGGCTATTTGGCATAGATGGCTGAGGGGAGCTGTGAGGGACCGCTTTTGCTTATATGCTTCCTTCCTTTCCTATAAATGTCAGACCAAACTACCTTCTCAGAGGCAGAAGCAAACAATAATTGATGTTCATATTAGTAACCCTGAAACATCAAGAAAATGTCAAATTGTGTTCAGTGTCTATATATAAGAAGACAAAAATATACATCCTATATTTCAGAAAGATTTTTAATGTGTTCATTTTTTCTCAGTTTTGGTATCTAAATCTATTAATGTCAATTCATTCCTTGACATGTTGCTTAATTTTTAAAAATGCCTAAGAGGTGTTTGGCATGATTCTTGTCCTCAAGGATTTATACTCTTGTTTATCCAACAAGTATTTATTAAGGACCTACGGACGATGGGCAGAGGTCTCGAGGCTACAGGCAAAGCACTGAATAAAATCATGTAGATTAAGAAAACAAGATTTTTTTTTTTTTAACAAGGCTAAGGATAGTATACATACTCCTAGTACTATAGGATTCCAGGGAGAAGGGAAAATGTGGAAAATAAATGTTTGGGAACTCTGCACTTGGGCAAATAAAGGCAGATTTTAATTACCTGAACGGTTTAAACTTCAGTTTTAAAAAATGACTCCTCTTAAAATTGCTGTCTGGTTCACACATCTTTCTCCCCAGGGATACCAGCCTAATACCCACCATCCATCCACCCATCCATCCACCCATCCACCCATCCATCCATCCATCCACCCATCCATCCATCCATCCATCCATCTATCCATCCAACAAATACTTTAGGGCCTGCTATATACAGGACAATGGCTTGGGTATTGCTAATGATGAACAAAAGAGCAAACCCTGAACCTCATGGGAAGATTTACATATTGCAGTGTTGGTTTACATGTTGCTACAGAGGAAAATAAAGCATTATATGACAGAATCCATATTGAAAGGCCTCTCGTAGGAGATGACATTCATGCTTGAAACCTGACACATGAGAAAGAGTCAGGCAATTGAAGATGTTAAAGAAGAGCATTGCTGGCTCAGCATTTGGCCTTCACAGGGACCAATGGTGAGGATGAGATGGCATGTTTAAGAAAGGAAACAAGGCCAGTATGGCAGTTGCATTGTGAGTGAGGATGGCAAGCATATGGGCTGGGAGCAGTGGGCAGGAATCAGACTGTCTAGTGCCTTGTAAGCCATAGTGAAGAGCTTGAGTTTTATTCTAAACCCAAAGGAAGCACGGATTGGTTTTAAGCAGGAGGTGATTCAATTTATCTTTATAAATGTCATTTTGGCTGCTTTGTGGAGAATGACTTGGAGAAGAGAGGGTGAGAGGCTATGAGGAGGCTTCAGCTATAGACCAGGTGGATACATCATCTGTAGGCTTTGTGCTTGGCAAAAGTAGCAGATCATAAACCTAGAGTCAGTAGCATTAACTTACTTTCTTTTGTCTGAAACACTCTTCTTTTGGTTTAGAGACATTGAATCAACTCTACAGTGGCAAATGACCTTTCTGTGGGGACTGCTCTGACTCAGTACACTATAGAAGCCCATGTCCAGTTTAACTCAAAATGGGTTTTTTTTTTTCTAGCTGTTGAGTGGCCTCTTCTTCTTTTCCTTCTTTTTGTTATTGTTGATACTGTTCTTGTTGCTATTACTTTCCCAGCCCTCCTTGATTCCTTTGGGCAATATTTGTTATTTCATGCCATACCTACTCTCCCACATTCTAGCTCAAACAAGAAGCTTCTCATCTAGTCAGTCACGTTAGTCAAGTCAAAAGGTTCATACTGACCACAGTACATACTTTGTAGAGAGTAGGAGAAGAAATGGTTCTTAAACAATCAAGGAGATTATATCATGCTCATCATTTAACAACGTACATAAGGAGACAGCTGAGTGATGAGAATTATGATTGCCAAGGGCATGTGAAGTCAATGGGTGATGAGGGGGTGACACGCTATGAAGTCAGTTGTTCCAGGCTGGAGGAGAGTTTGCCTTGAATTAGCTTACCACAATCAGGAGCCCATTCCAGAGCTTGTAGGTGGAGTGAATCCTGCTCTTCCTTCAGAGTTTACCCAACAGGAGAGAGAGAGGAATGGATGTCAAGGATACAAACTCCCTAGACTATATTAGTATTTTTTGGCTGCCATTACAAAACAACATAAACTGGGTGGCTTAAACTAGACATTTTCTCACAGTTGTGGAATTTCCAAAGAAGTCCAGGATCACGATGTCACCATGGTCAGTTTCTGGTGAGGCCTTTCTAGCTAGCTTTGCAGATGGCCACCTTTGCACAGTGTCCACACATAGCAGAGAGAGAGAGCAAGCTCTCTGTTCGCTCTTCTTATACCGATACTAATCCCATCATGAGGGTCACCCTGGCATGCCCTCATCTAAAGTTAATTATCTCTCATTGGCCCTACTTGCAAATACCATTACGCTGGGTAGTGTGAGATCCTAAACATAGAAATTTTAGAGGACACAAGTTCATAGCAGACTGTATGAAGTCTTCCTGGAATATGTTATCATAGCTTTTAATACTTCCCTTTCATAGCATGTATAAAATATGCAAATATATTATGTGATTATATATTACATGATATAAAGTATATATAGCTATTCATGTCTATCTCTCTGATGAGACCAGGCTCCATATTTAACATATACACAGAAACACAGTGACTGAGTCCTTTGCTCATTATTTTATCTCTGTTTAAATGGTAGGTAGCCAACACATATCTACCTAATGAATATGTTTAAATTTGAAATATAGTATAAATTTATATTTAAACATCATTTTGTGATTTATATGTTGGTATTCTGCAATATTTCACTTTTTACAATAGAATATATTATAATGCATGTAATACGTGCTAAGAAAATACATGTAATACATGCTAAGAAATTTTGGAAACATTGGCCTATAGAATTACCTGAGTGCTTCTCTATAAAGTCCTCTATCATTTGCATTATGGGCAAAATGACAGAAATTTATAGTGTTACATAAAACCTTCTGTGGCTTATATTTGATAGCTTTTATTACAAAAATAACTTTCAGTGCTTTGGGCCAGGAAATCCTAGCTAGAAACCTAGGACTCCCTATAATCTGGTTCCAATCAACTCTCTAGTATTTCTCCTCTTCTCCTTCAGTCTGTTGGCTCCACAGTCTGTTGGCTGTTTGTCTGTTTCACAAACATGCCCTGCAACTTGGTCCCTGCTGCCTTCCTAACCTCATTGACTGCATCCTGTCCTGAGCTTTTCCCAAGGCCTCATATACTTAATCCTACTTAATTCTTAAAATGATCCTTTGAGGTGTGTGTTGTTTTACAAATTGTAGTGGAAGAAATTGGGGGTCAGAGAAGCGAAATCACTCATCTAAAATGACCTGGCTAATAAGTGGTAAACTCAAGTCTCTGTCCCAAAGCCTGTAATTCCCAATGCGATACCTTCACTTTTGAAAGGCTCTACCCAAATTTACCTAAATCTTCAAGGCCTAACTTGGATTGTACCTCTTCTATATCTCTTTGCTAAACACTTTAGTTAAATGAATCATCCTTCTAATAACAAAAATAGCTACCATTTGTTGAGTGATGATGCTACTATATAGCAACTTCTGTTAAGTTCTTAGATATAAATTATCTTAACTAATCTAATATCTAAATTATCTTAATCTCTCATTGACTTTATGAAGTTAGCATAATATTATTATAGATGAGAAGCTAGTGTCAGAGTGATAGAGTATCTTGTTCAAGGTCACAGATGTATAATATTTCAAAGAAAGGATTCACACCCAGATATGTCTGGCTCTAGAGCCAGAGTTTTGACCCACTTGTCATAATCTCCAGCTTTAGGAGTATCACCTGCTTGTAATGGGATAAAGTGTTAATGTGAATAATTTGAATGAAGTTACCGTGGTTAAAAATAATGACAAGGAACAACCAACACAACACAGATCCTTATTAAAGAGTATAAACCGGGCGTCTGTATTAGTTTCCTATGGCTGCAGCAACTAATTACCACAAATTTAGTGGCTTAAAACAACACAGATTTATGATCCTACAGCTCTGGAGGTCAGAAGTCCTAAAATCATAGTTTCTGCAGGGTCTCTAGGAGAGAATCTTTTTCCTTGTCTTCTCCAGTTTCTGCCTGCTTCCTGCATTCATTTGGATGCTCCCTTCTTCCATCTTCACAGTCAGGATTGTAGCATCTTCCAATCTTTGTCTCTGACTCTTAAAACTCTCTGTTATAAGAACCCTCGTAGATTACATTGGGCCTATCTGGTTAATCCAAGATGATTTCTCCATGTCAAGATATCACACTTAATCAAAAGTCCCTTTGGACAGATGAGGTAACATGTATCTTTCCTCAGGATTAGTTCACGGACATTTTTGGGGGCCATTATTCAGTTTACCACGTGGTGGTGGTGTACAGGGCCTGCAGCCGTCAAGGGCTGGGGAGAGGGAGATAAGGACTGATTTTTTTGGATCCATACTATGGGTATTTCATTTTAAGGAAAGTCAGAAAGAAATGTTTAACACAAAAGAAAAATGTCTGATGGTGAGATTTCAGGCACCTGCAGCATTTTTCAAAATTCAATAGATAAATAATTTCCCATTGTACTAACACAAAACATCAACCTAGGAAAAATTACCACAGAAATTTCTCAGCAATTCCTCACTAAGGATAAAGGTGTGGTAATCAAACATCCTCTTTGTGAACCTCTTCAATCCCATTGGAGTGCTATGAGCGGAGACATGGTCAGGTAGCAGGACAGGGTAGGCCTAGAGTCCCTCCAGGTGAAATGAGCACAGCACTTTTCTAGGTGGTACAGAGATGGCATCCAGGTACTTGACCTGATTATCCAGGTTTTCCCTGCAAATGGGTTGAAGGACTGAAACTAAATCTGTAGTTGATTGTATCTCATTCCATTGCCCCTTTCCATATGACTCACTGAGATGGAGGAACGTTTCTGAAGACAATGGAGGGAAAAGGGGTGTCAGCTAGGAAAGAAAAAAGAAAAGAAAAGAAAAGAAAAGAAAAGAAAAGAAAAGGCTGCAGAAAGGCCCGCAGTTCTGAGTAGGGAGTCAATTGAGCACCGGATTTCTTTCCATGCTTCGCCTTTAAATAGGGCCCCACTTCCATGATCTCCTCTTTGTTCCTTTTTCCTCTTCAAGGCAATGTCAGAGTCTCTGGTGGTGGCCCATGGTATGGGTGCTTGGGACAGGAAAGGCTAGAGATGGAGGAGTATAGGTAGTGCTTTTTTTCTCACCTCAGATTCTGCTTGTGTTGATCACATGGCTTAGAAGTCAAATGGTTAAAGGGGGAGACAGAGTTGCTACAAGTCACAGAAAGTTTTCCAGATTGTTATGCTAGATGTTTCATGGTATCTGTATTTCCATGTGAATAATACCTTTGAGAGCTGGTCTCTAAACTGGTGTTACTCTTCCCCTCCAAGTTCTGCAGCACAGGCAGAATGCAGAATGCGGAGTATTTTAAAAACCATTTTATTGAAGTATGGTTGACATATAAAAAGTGGTTTGATTACCATACTTTTATCCCCAGTTGGGAATTACTGAGAAATTTCTGTGGGAATTTTTTTCTGGGTTGGTGTTGTGTGTTATTACAATGGGAAATAATTTACCTATTGAATTATACACATTTAATGTGTACAATTTGATGAGTTTGGGGATAAGTATACACCCATGAAACCATCATCACTATCAAAGCCGTAAACATATTTATCACCTCCCAAAGTTTCATCCCTTTCCTATTATTATTATTATTAGTAGTAGTAGTAGTAGTACACAACATAAGATCTACATTCTTCGCAAATTTTAAGTCTCAAATACAGTATTGTTAGCTATGGGCATTATGCTGTGTAGTAGATATCCAGAATTTATTTATCTTATATAAGTAAATGCTGATTTTTTTGAGGCTACTATATCCTGCTACTATAGCACTCAGAGCAAAGATACAGATGTAACTCTAGCATCTTGCAAATAGAGATGCAAATAGTAAAAATAAATAAATAAATAAATAGTATGCATTTGCAGAGTAACCTGAAGGAAATAAATATCTTCAGTGAGAGAATTTTAAAATAGTTCAACTATAAGAGGTATTCTTTGAGTTGGTTATCTGATTAATTGCATTTAATATCTTGGTATACACATTTAGTGAACTAGTTAAGACACCAATTCTTGAGGAATGTTGGCTTAACAATATTTAAGTCTCAAGATGTTACATGCTAACACTTTACACTCTGGAAAAAATTTGCTACTTTCTCAGCATAAGATTTGCCTCAGCCTGCATAACCTCTCCTTTGCATATTTACCTCATCCAAGCCAACACAGGCTCTCCTGCTCATCCACACTGACATGTTGGTGCAGATGTAACCCCCATTTCAAGAGAATTTGCTTTTAAAAAGAGTCTGAAGTGAATGATACTTTCTAGTATAACTAATACAGAATTGCAGGTAAAAATGGAGACGATACTTGGAAAAAGGGGATTTCCTTCTACAAATAACCACCACATTTTATACTCTGGTATTCCAATCCCCCTTACCACGAAAAAGAATTTAAATGCTCATTTCTCTCTCAGTGTAATGTCTAAGTTTTTTTTTTTCCCCCTAAAGCCCCAGTGTCTGGAACACATACAAACCTATTAACAGTTGACTTGGGGATGGACTACCAAAGGTTGGTTGGCTATCATTCCCCAGTGTGAGGGCGAGGGCTGAATCAGCAGCATAACACCCCACAAGCCCTGGAACGTCTGGAACAACAGCGGAGGTGTAAAGGAAATGATTTCTCATGGCCCGATCTCAGACTAATTCAAACACAAACAAATTCAGTCTGATGATAAATTTGCTTTGGCTCTTGCTCTTGTGTTGGAAGCATCAAGTCCTTGCCAGGACAACCAGTATGGCTGAAAGGAGGAAGTTGAAACAGCATTTAGATGGTACTAATATGGCTCCAATATAATCCTTCCCCTGGTTTCAAGTCTCTGCCTGCCAGGGCTCTTGGCCACCATCCCAGGGCTTAATTGCATTTTGCAAGAGCGGTAGTACACTTGCCACTCTATCTCCCTAACTAATTTCAAACACAATCCTCATATCCAGTTCAGTAAAAAGGAACTGAAATACCTCTGACAGAAAAATGAAAGTGTTTTATAAAGATTGGCTCAATTAAGGGAATAGCTGGTTTGGGGGCTAAAATAGATGGACAAATCATAGCCTTGACGTCTAGAATTCTGTTTTTTTATGAAAGCAACACAGAGGAATGGTTAAGACTTGAGACATTAACAATGTCTTAAATAATAAGATTTGAGACATGGCTACTATTTAATGTTTATATACATTTTCAAGTGAAATGGATTTTAATTGGAATTTGGCCTTAAAGTAATTGAGGGGTAGTGAGGCTTAGTGGAATCAGCACTGGTTTCATTCTGGAGACTGCTGGCTTTAGGCCAGATGAACGGTTTGGGTCTTACCTGTGCTAGTTACTAAATATATGCACTTAAAGAAGCCACTTGAAATTGCTGTATCTCCATTTCCTTATCAACATATTAAGGATAAGAAAATATTTCCCTTATCTATTTTTTTAGGATTGATGGATAAAATATCTCTAAAACTGTGAAATGTTGAATTTAAAGCCTTATATTAAATTGTAACTAGTGAATACTTCCAATAAGTATTTCTAGTAAAATAAATAGATGTTTAGCAACCTCAGCCATCTATAAAGTTGGGAGGAAGCCTGGAGGAAGGGGAAGAAAAAGCATGAGTTTTGTGGAAGACGACATTATGAACAAAAAGAGCACATTGGACATTTCACCTCCTTGAGCTAATTCTAATCAGAATAGGCAACCCCATGTTTCATTAGGCTACAGTGCAGTGGGAAGGGACATACTCGTACACCAAATGACATCTATTGAGCTCTTACAGTGCATTTGACACTAAGCTAACCATTGTAGGAGTTATACAACATTCTAGTCTCTGTCCTTAAGGGAACAATACCCAGCTGAAGAAGCAAGATATCATGGGAATTGGACAAGAAAATAGATACATACAGGTTGTTGACTACATATTTTAAGGGCAATATGAAGTCCCAAAAGGAAGGAAAGAAAAAGAAAATAACGGTTTGAAGAGGCTTCATGGATTTAAGTGGGGCCTAAAAGAGAGGTTAGAAAATAGGGAAAAGTTTAGATGTTTCAGGAGAGGGGAACATAATGAATAAAAGGGTAGAGGAGGGAATAAGGATGATGAACAGACAGGTGGCTATGTTAAATAAAATGTGATTCATAAACCTTGTCACAGCTCCTGTGTAAGCAGATATGGTAGTTACTCACCAAAAAGGCATCGTGCATTTAAAACCCACACCAAACAGTAACTCATATAACTCAGAAATGTCTGATTCTCCCTGAAAGACAGCAGGGACTGTGGATAAACAAGGCTAAACAAAATGGTGAGAACAAATGCAAAAGAACACATGAAAATAAAAGGACCAAATTTAATAAGGGCCAGAATCAGGTGTCAAACTCAAAATAGAGAATCCAGAGTTTGAAATCAAGGAGATGAGGCCAAACAAGAGCAGAATGTCTAGACAGAGAGGGTTAAGAAAAGAGGGCCCTGACCTTAGCTTCCAAGGCCAGCTAGTCATGAACACTTGCTTTTATGAGCCAGTGGAAAACATTCAGGAGTCTGACCTAAAGGCCTGGGATGGGGGAATGGTGGGAGGCCATTAGATAGATAATAACTCTCAGTAATTCTGTGTTACAATCCTGCTCCCCTAAGATCCTAGTCATAGGAAGAAAACATATGCTTATTGAGCCCAAAGAACCACAGAGCCTGAAAGAGGTCTTAAGTAGGCCTGCTTGTTTTATTTCAGATAAATTGCCAATTTGGAGGACTCTTTGGGAAAAATTGACTCTGTAGGCTGGAAGGAAAAAAAATCATTAAAACCAATTATGTTTTGAAACATCAAATTCTGACTTCCAATAGTTAGAATGTTCATCTTTACTATTTGAGATAATGGGAGAAAAGTAGGTAAAATTGACTTTTCAAAGCAAAGTGCCCTGAAACAAGTATCTACAGGGTAGTCTCTTACAGATTCAGGAATTCTCTTCCTAACTTTCTCCAAAGACACCAACATTCCTACATGTAGTATCAGTGCTCACTGTTAAAAAGGTAATGGTTATAGTGTCTATGGTATTGTAGCAACTTCAGCCTGAAGACCAATTTTGGCAGAAGCAAAAAGGGGAAAACAATCAGGAAACTAGTTGTTACAAAGGCCATTCACCTTAGTAAATTTTACTAACAAGTTTAGAGAAGTCAAGTCATAGTCTATGAATTAGATTGTTGCATAAAATAATGATGTGGATTTAATTAATCTCATTAACCTTTTATTGTTGGTACCTTTGGTTCTTCTTAGCTTATCGGAGAAAAAAAAAGAATAGAAATTATGAGCAGATGACAGAGCAAATTGAATTAGCGTGTGAAAAAAATCTAGATGCTTACCGCATTCCTTAAACCAAAATAAATTCCAGATGGACTGAAATTTTAAATATAAATAACAGAAGCTTGAGAGGACTTGAAGAAATAAGTGAATAATTACACTTGGTAAAGGAGAACTGCCTAGGCATACCCTCAACACAAAACTCAAAAGGGAAAATATTGATAGATCTGATAAAAAAAAAATATTAGATTTGGTAAGGCAATTAAACCCATAGACCCAACTAAAAGGCAAATCACAATCTGGAAAAGCATTTATAATACATTTGACAGATAAAGGTTTAACTTTCTTAATACTGAAAGAAATTTCACAGGTCAGTCAGCAAGAGATGACAACCCCAATAGAGAAATGAAATAACCATCAGAAAGCATGTTCATCATTACTAGTGATCAAATAAATGCTAATTTGATGAACAATAAAAAAGATATTTCGGCTTTGAGATTATAAAAGAGAAATATCCAGTGTTGATAAGGGTAAGGGGAAGAGACAATCTTATACACTGAAATAACAGTGGTTAAATTTTATTTAATACATACTATATGTATCAGACCTCATTTTACATTTCTATGTGTATTTTCACATTTAATCTTCAGAATAACTCTATGAAACAAATATTATGTTACCTATTTTTCAGATGTGGCAATTAAGACCTCTGGGGGTTAGTAAGTTGCCCATCACCTTCAAACAGAGGTCGTTAAGCTAAGATTTGAAACCAGCATCTACCTAAAAGGCCATTCATCATTGTGAGGCTATCTCTATTTAAGGAGAATATAAATTAATAATGCCTTTCTGGAAGATAATTTGGCAAAAAACTCTTAAATTGCAAAGTGTTTATATGCTTTTACCTAAGCATTCCTCTTTTAAGAATATAATAAATGATGTGAGAAGAATGCAAAATTATATGTTTGATGGTATTTATTATAGTATGGTTCATAGTAAGATGACAGTTCAATTATCGAAGATACAGGAAGTGGCAAAGTAAATTTAAGGGACATCTATATTGGAATATTAAGCATATATTAAAAATGATCATGTAGAAATCTATTTAGGGTCAGAGAAATATGCTTTATTTGAGTTCAAAAAGCCTAGTACAACAGGCTACATTCAATGCTGCCAAGTCCAATTACCAGCCCTTTTATGGCAATGATACTCTTCTTATTATTACATTTATAGACAGCCCTCTACATACTGAGTATTTACAACCAAAGTAGAAAAGTATCTCCATTTTCATGGAACTTACATTCTAGTGGGGGAGACAGACTATTCACAAGAATGAAAAGAAAAACATAGAGCATATTAGAGTGTAAAAAAAAATATATATATATAGCATATGCAATGTTGGTAGGAGGGTGACAATTGAAATTTAGGTGGGATGACCAGAAAAGACCTCATAGAGAAGATGACTTTTTAAGCAAACAGTACATATCCTATGAGGAGATTGAAATACAGAATCATGAAGTAATTTCCTTGAGGTACAACACCTAGTTACTGTAACAGGCAGAACAGAAGCACCCTGATTCCATTATGCTATAAATAAAAACTTCAGAGTTCTATTTGCCATTATTAATAGTAATTATTTATGGGTAGCGAGACATATTAATTTTGTAAAAAACACCATGTTTGCTGATACATAAGATATGGTGTCTTTCAGTGATGATTTGTGTGACCACAATATTGGTAAAGAAATTGAAGAGTAGTCTATTAGAAATCTTAGACAATTTTTGAATGGATGTGAAGGTACACTAGACGTGACTTGCCTCTCTGGCTTCTGCTGTAGTGATTGTGCTTCAGTTCAACACTGTGATTCTCATAATGATAACCTTTAGTTCCTCGACATGGCATCTCTAACGTGTGTTCTCTTCCAGACTACCTGTACAGTGGCATCACCATTATTCAAGCCACTGGATCTCTCCTTTTTTTTTTTTCCTCCACACTTCTCAGGTCCCACATTCAATTAATGGCCAAATCTAATAGGTTTTACCTTCATAATTTCTTTACGTGTATTCTCTTTCCATATTCATGGCTATGGCACCAAATTTAGGCTTTAATTCTCTCTCTCTCTAGGACACCACCTTCAGGATTATAGCTGAATTTAACGAAACACAATCAGGTCATTCTTCTGATGGAACACTTTCAATGGGCACCCCAATTCCTATTAAGGTAAGTGCAAATTATTTAAACTGTCATTCATGGCTAGAAGTGATTGACATTTCTCATTTTTTACTTTCATTTGTGCATGTTTTATAGTCCAGCCATGACGCAGATAGTAATGCTCACCAAAGAACCTAACTTTCTCTGCATTTCTTAGCTCCTTGTAATTAAGTAGGACATATGGCTAGTTCTGGTTAATTGGCTGTTAGCAGAAAAGACATGTGTCTCTTCTGTGCCAGAGCACAGAGGAACAGGTGTGAAGTCTCCATGCTTCTTTATTGTCCTGAAGCAACAATGAAAGCTGCACATTTCAGATCATGCAGCTGCAAAATGGTGGAATCTGAATCCCCACTGATCTCTGATGGGTATGCATTATAAGCAAGAATAAACCTTCCATGTGTTGGTGCATTCTTGAGCTACTGGGATTCTGGGGGTTAATTTGTTACCACAACACAACCTAGCCTCTCTAACCTGATGCATCACCAAAGTAGGGGAACTCACCAACTGGCATATCGCTTTGTGTTTTCCCATATCCTTACACTAACCTTTGTGTATCTGTCCACTGAAAACTTATTTCTTTGAATGATCCATTCTTCCTGCCCTCATCACATTGCTCTACTTATTTAAGTTTTACTCCTTCTTATAGAACCGTCTTAAGTGCCAATCCTGCCTTAGTACTTCTCTTTATTTGCCCAATCAGATGTAATTCCTCTTCTAGTCATAAAGAAGCTTAGTGGTTACCATTTTGACTGTTCTCCAAAATTCTGTCTCTTATTGTAGTTACTGGTATATGTATTTTTCCTCTCAACGAGAAGGAAGTCCCAGTGAGGGTCTTAATCATAGGTCTAACCTGTGCACCCCCTTGTATCTAATAATTGTCTGAAAAATATTTGTGAAACTGAGTTGAAGACTGAGAAGTATGCATTATCATTTTTAAAATTTCTACCATAATGGCTAAAATAAAATAGGTTTTGGGTATTTGGGGAATTGACTTTTATATAATGATTTTTTTATATAAGTTCTGTTATTTTCCTCTTTCTTTTCTATATCGGTCATTAAATGGTGAACGTTTTTTCAATACTGTCCTCTTAAGACCTAGGACATTGCTCGGCAAAAATTAAGTGCTAGATAATGTCAGTGAATAAATAAAGATTGAGTGCCTGAAGTATTACTGTATTAAAAATTGAGTTAGCAAAGATTTAATTGCATACAAGACCTCTAGACCTGGAAAGAGCCCTCAAAATATAAGTTGACAGTTTTAAAGCTAACAATGGCTTCAGAATAAGGAAAATGAAAACTAAATTTGAAGAAGGTGTTCCATTTTTGCAAAGGATTCTCATATATGTTACCTCATCATTTGGTTGATAGAATCACTCTCTAAAGTAGGCAGGTATCATCCCTACTTTAGATATGAAGAAACTAAATCCCAGAAACGTTAAGCGACTTGTGCAAAGTCAAACAGCTGGTTTAAAATGGGTTCTTGGGTCTCTTAATTCTTTGTCCATTGGTCATTGTTCTTTGTTATTGCCTTTCCTTATCTAAGTTAAGGACCAGAAACATCTTTAGTATCATCATTATGCTTCTGTAATGTGTTATCTTGGCAGCAGCAACTTTGTAAGTAGCTGAAGAAGGCGCACACACATGCATACACACACAATTATACAAGCCTCCTCCAGTCTAGGCTAAAATAAGAATTAATCCTGTGTTCATTGCTGGTGAATGCTGAATCCTTCCATATCAGTGTTTGTGTTTAAGAATAAGTCAGTATACACACTCTGTAATTGAATGTCAGGAAATATGAAAATATATTGTTTTATTGCTACTGTTCATTGATTTATCGGAGTGATTTATTGTCGATGGACATGCAGTACAACAAATCACTTTGCTGACACCATCAGCTGCCTTAACTAGGTTGTCAGTTCACGACATTAAAGGTAATGGATGGTGATTATTTTACAGTAATGGGTTTAATCAGCACTTTGAATGACTTAGCAGTCATGTCAGAATAGAGCCAACTCATCATTCATCAAGGCAGCATTTTGTTTACCAACATCATCTATAATTCATTTGATTGTTGACAATCATCAGCAAATAGCTCTCAGGCAAAGTTTTATCAGAGATGGAAATCTGCACAGCTGCAGCATGCTAAACCACCCCATGGGGCTGCCTGAGCAGATGCAGATGGGGAGGGATGCACTTGTCATCAGCCCCCAGAAAGGTGGCTTCCACCAACGGGGCATATAGTCTTTTTGACATTCCCATGGATTGGATTCTTTCAGTTTACATTTCTCTAGGCCCCCAATTTCATAGGGTCTTCAGTTACCCAGTAAGACTTCAGTTAGGAAAATGACAGGCACATGATCTTGTTGCTTAAATCAGCTCAACACAGCTAACACATGGTCCTGGTTCTGCTACTTATAGCTAATAGCATGGAAGTCTGAGCTGCATCTACTACTGAGGCCCAGACATGTCTTGGCAGGTTTGGTGACCCAGTGAGGTAGATGTAGCAAGTGTCTGTTTTCATAAGAGATTGTAGGACTTTGTAAAGGAAACCTCAACTTAAAGTTATGGCCTCCTTTGGCCCTTCGAATATCTCATACTCTTCACCAGAAAGATAAATTCACATACATGCAATATTTTTACGTATAATTTTAGTCAGCTTGCAAACTATTTAGCCATAGGCAGTAAAGTAGAGTGGTTAGGACCTCTGATTCTTAGTTGTCCGTATTTTCTACTGTGTTTTTTATCTACTCACTTTCATACGCAAGTCGAGCAAGAGACACAAGGGTGGAAAACAGGAGTCATAAGCAAGAACTTGAAAGGAAGAGTTATTCTGCAATCTGGGGGCAGACTGCAACACAAGTTGCACTACCTTGGTCGTCCATATGACACGACATAATACATAGCACATACTTTTGGTATCTTATAGGTCCCAGGCATTGGTGGGGATACAGTGCCCAGTGAGAGGCAGTGGTGCCAAATGGAAGATAGCAACACCGATGGGAGTGGTAGCATGCATGCTCAGTAGAAGCAGCAGCGGGAACTGAAAGATACCATAGGACCTGCAGGTGCCATGGACCCATCATTAACCTGGAACATGAGTTAGTAATTCAAAGAGCTGACCAAGAGAGGAAGAAGAGGAACAGAGAAAGCATGCAGTGGCTGTTAGGACAGTTTGATGTTTGAACATGCTTGGGATATCCCCTGAGGACTGCCAGAAATTATTTTATTTAGGGACAAGCATAGTTCACAAGAAGCTGGATACTCTAAACTAGCAAGGGTGGGACAAGAGCCAGGGAAGCACTAGTCCACAATAATTAGCAGCATGTTTTTGGCAGAGTTATTGCTCCTCTTCTGGCATTGTTTTTCTCCTCCATAAACTCGGACAGTTAGGATATATAGACACTCCAGTGGGCAAGGACTGGGTGGAGATATCTCAGATCATCTCATTGCCTTTTTCAAAATACACATAGTTGGGGCTTTCAATGAATCTTCACAGAATCGGGTTAGGGAGGTTTGGTAGATGTCATATAGGGAGGATATGGAAGAGTTGAGTGTGTATGTATATGTGTTCATGGTGATAGAATGAAAATTTAATCTCTCCATGTTACTCTGATTGATATTTCCAACTTTGATAAACGTTTGGTCGGACTATCTCGGATTCCCTTTTAGTTTCTACTGTTCTATAAAATTTTAAGCATTAAGTTCTTTAAGTCATCTTTAGTTTCCTTTTATAGGTCTATTTTTATTTCTTAGGTTGGTCCAAGTATCCTTAGTCATGGAGGCAATAAGCTCCTCTGTCAGATGCTGTAGGGGAATTAGACATGGATGCCACTCTCAAGTAGTTTAAGAAATGAATACAAATATAATGATGACATTCACTGAGTGCTTATAATGTAATAAACAGTGTTCAAAGTGCCTTTCACGTGGAAACTATTTAATCTCACACAAACTTATGAGGTAGGTTTGGTTATAGATTAAAACAAATCCAAGCACATAGAAGTAAAATAACTTGCCCAAGTTTGCCCACCTAAGAACTGGTAGAACCAGGCTTTGAATGCAAGCTCTCTTCTGTTCAAGTCCCATAGAAAGAGGATCACGATGAGGAAGGAGAAACCACTTAGGATCACCACCATGATGATGAGATCACCACCATGTTCCTTTGGCATTGTTGGGGCACAAACACGGACACTGAACCCTGAAGGAGTGGCAGAGATGAAAAAAAAAAGACAAAGAAAGAATGAAAAAGAAAAGGCTTGTCAGTCCTACTTTGGATGCTGGTGGAAGAAAAGTGATGATGCACCTTTTTTCTAAACAAAACTCCTTGTTTAATAACATGCACTTTATTAGATAAACATTCCACCCATTTTATCATCTGCAAAAAAGCTAGGAAATACTCAGATTTAAACAACTAGTGTAAAAAAGAGGAGACTATATAAAGGAAACTTTTACTGCTTTTGAAACAACTCCATTTCCTTACATCTCCGTAATGCACCTAGAACCGCCTACCTCCCCTCTGGCTCCAGGAAATATTACTGTGTAAGTCTTCTCTCTGCCAAAGCCATCCTCTCTCATCTCTAGATGATAGAAAGCACGCTCAGGAAGAGGATAGAAAGGAAGGAGAAGGGGTCTTCAAAATGAGTTTGTTCTATTTGTAATGAGTAAAAGCTACCACTGCAGAGATATTTCTTCATTTACTATAATACCTTCTCGCCAAATGCCCTTCACAAATTTCCAAAATGAAGGTGCACCTGCTAAGACTTCTACTTGTAAGGAACTTCCCTTACCGAAAAGTGGTGTCACTGCTCAGGAAAAATGATGAGTGCTCATGAGCAGGAGGTCTGTATATACCCGTGTCTCCTGCTGCAAGGGAAAAGATAGAAACTGGGATTGCTTCTTACCTCTGAAAATCCAAAGGCTCAACTAATTGAAACTCCAAGGCACTTAGATAATCAAAGCTTATGTTCAAGTGCTACACCCAGAGCTCAGAACTTCTGAGAGGTTTCAAATATTCGAGTAACCACAGTGGTCATGGAGGGCCTGCACATACAGGTCAGCCACTGAAGAACAATACAAGCCAGGTGATCGAACAAGCTGCAAAAAGAAGATACCAGCCTGGGCTGAGTTAGTTAGGTAAGGCTTTGGAACAAAGGGGGCCTTGAGGAAATGATTGACCACAAAAAGGGTGAGGACAATCAGAAGACAGAAAGCACATTAGCTTTAGTGGTATTTAGGAGTGTTACTGAAGAATGAGGTGACCCTCATAAGTATAACTTGATTTGGCTACAAGTATGTGTGTATATTTAAAACACTGCCTGAAAGCATGCTGATATTACTATAATCTTTAATGAATAACACATGACTCATGTAATTTTCAAACCTTCATAACTAAATGGATGGGTGATGTTTAGCAAAGTTGTGAAAAAATAGCCATGGGAGTGTTGCAAATTGTTTTCAAAAGAATGAGGGAGAGAAGGACATTGTCTTTAAGTGGTATTTTTGCTATGAAATATGCATCATTCAGATATTTTAATGGTTGAACCAATTCTATGTTGTTGGATGGGAAATACCCACAGAAAGTTTTATTTGAACTAACTTTGAATCTTTAATAGAAACAATGCATCTACATGTGCTAATTGTAGAAATGTTTTTAAGTGCACATTAAAAAAATAAAGAAAAAATACTTTTAAACTCACTGTCCACCTTCCCAAAGGTAAATTAGTATTTTAGTGTATCTCCTTCAGACTGTGTGTATGAAAATGTGTGTGTGTTAGAATGTGATCATAATGGCGTGTAATTTGTGGTGGGATTGTATATGGCTGCCGATGAGTCATCCCTCTATGTATGCATATCCCTCCCACATTGGCTTTGGGACTAGCCCTGTGACTTTATCAGCCAGTGAGACATCAGGAAGCATGATGCAAGTGGAAGGCTTGATAGCCACCTGGTCTAACCTTCATGAGGACGTAAGACCACATTTCTAGGGAAGTCCAGTCATCCAGATGTCCCATATAAGACAGGTCCCAGGGGAGCCTGTAGCTCCATTTCTTGGCATTCCTGCATCAGTGATCCCAGAAGATTGCAACAGAAGACCTCCTTAGCCGACCAAATGATTATGAAATATACCATATTGTTATTTTAAGTCACTAAGTGTTGAGTTATAACTGATACTGCATTTTATTTTATTTTATTTTATTTTTTATTTTTATTTATTTATTTATTTTTTAAAGATTTTATTTATTTATTTGAGAGAGAGAGAATGAGAGAGAGTGAGTACATGAGAGGGGGGGAGGGTCAGAGGGAGAAGCAGACTCCCTGCCGAGCAGGGAGCCCGATGCGGGACTCGATCCAGGGACTCCAGGATCATGACCTGAGCCGAAGGCAGTCGCTTAACCAACTGAGCCACCCAGGCGCCCACTGATACTGTATTTTAAACCTGATTTTTCATTTAATATATAGTGAACAATTTCTTACGTTCTTAAAACTCAAGAATGCTATTTTTAAATTATTTCATCATATTCCATTACAACATATACTGTATCCCATTCAACTAATGCCTAATAGTTTGAGGTGCTTACAATTAATTTTTAATGCTCAATTGGTGACTACCTAAGGCCTCTTCTGTCTGTAGTTCAGGGAATATAAACTTATTTTGAAACAAATTTATTTATCACTGTATTTTAAACTATTTGAGAATGCTAGCTACGAATTAGCTTATTCCCCTATCCCCCCAAGCCTTTGCATTGTGCGTGGCAAATAGTTGATGCTCAAAATATTTATTGAATGAAAAATGAATAAATAGATATATTTTATAGAATTTTAAAAATAGCTGTTAACATCCTACACATTTTAATAGTGTCCAATCCATGTGAAAGGAAACAGGGATATGTTGGTGTTGGTGATCTCTCTTCCTCTCCCTCAGAATTTCATGCTGTCCAGAGGAACTGAGAAATTAGTGTTTCCTTTGAATTCAGTGTTGTCACATAAAAATTGTTATTTATTGTTGGGATTATTACTTCCATGTCCCATCCTCTTAATGTCCCACTTAGAATGTAGGTGACAACAAGCTGGTGAATTAATTTGTACTAAATTGATAGCTTTCTGTGTTTACCATCCTTGAAGAGGTGTATGTTCATGAAGAGATAGTTTGTATTTTCTAAAATCATATGACCTCACCCATATTCTGATCTGTATGACAAGAAAATTCTTTGAGGTAATCTGCTATTTCAGGGTTTTTGTTTCTTCGATTCCCTCTGTAAATAAGGATAATTCAGAGATGGCCACATTGTATTTTTTAAGAAATTACCATCCTTCATTAAAGCTAATCCAGTATTCAATTTAGGTTTGAACTGAAATATTTTCGAAAGGTAAAAGAATCAAGATAACAAGTTCTTTTTTATATTAACCTCTAGGGCAACTTCTTTTGTATTTTGTTTTCTTTGGATAAGGAGAGTAGATTGTAATCTTCATTTTTAATTAGGTTTTAAAGTATATTTAATCCCCAGGTTAAAGCATATTATTCGTGTTTAATGGAGAAAATGAGCAACCTTAAGAATGTCAGCTTCAGATTGAAACCACCGTTCTATGCGGTTTGGGTCACAGCACTGAATAGGAGGCCCCAAAGCTTCAAAAGACATTTTTGTAGCTTCAAACATTGACCCACAAAACTCTTTTATTCACTGCTTCACTTTACTGCCCCATCATAGCATCCTCCCTGTTTGGGAGGCAGGGGAAACAGAACCAATAGTAATTAAGCACAGCCTATGACCCCATGAAAAAGACCCAGTTGTTCACATTTCACAGCCAACAAAACTGAGACTCAGATGATTACAGAGAAATTGTTTGTAGAACTAGTACTCGGATGCTAGTCTCTCGATCCAAAGCATGTTGTTTCTGAAATGGAACAGTCAGAAGGCCTAGATTCTGGTCATGGTTCTTGGAATGCTTATGGGGTCTTGGGCAAATACATGAGCCTCAGTTTCCTTATTAGCAAAAAAATTTCCACCTTTCTTACCTATTCATAGGGATGACATTACTTTTCTTACCTGCCTCATGGGGTGATATGATAATGGTTGGGACTATGTTTTAAAAACAGAAATATTTTATAGAAATATAGAAATACTTTATAGAAATATATGGATTTAAGCTCGAGATTCTGAATGAGTGTAAATAATCTAATGACTGGCCCACATATGGTACATAAGTATCTTGGCCATCCTCATGAGTAAGAAAAAGGACTCTTTAGATTGTTCCTTTGAACTGAATCTCCCGGTTTTCTGTTTCATGGTGACTCATTGATTTTCTTTTCTTCCTGCCTCAAAGCAGTCCTTGGGAGTTTTTTCTGATGTAACAGGGCTGAGGTATACTCATCAAGAACAGTTTTTGAAGGGAGAGAAAGTGACAACCATACAGAAGTGGTGCCTTAGGAACACATACTTTGAATCTGGTGAGAGAACTGAGATGAATTGGCTGATTTCTAAACTTAGAGTGAGCCATTTCTTTGAGTCAGTGATTGCAATTACTGACTTCTGTGTGCGTGTTTAGTGAGTCAACACCCCTTCTTCTGTCCTCTGAGCACTTAGGCACCTTACCTTTTCTTTCACAACTTTTCTTTCTCTGCAACAGGATCCCTCCTTTTTTCTTACTCTCTAAAATATATTTACATATTATATATATATTTTTTTATTTTATTTTATTTTATTTTATTTTTTTGGTGCCAAGAATTGGCACTGAACGATGAGGAACATGTTGGCCGTCGATTTACATTATGGTTGGTCAATTTATTAATAGTGGTCCTTTAAACTTCACACCTGCAAAATGGGGATATGGTGTTTGCTCAGGTCTCTTCATTCTGAATATTGAGAAGGTGTTTGGAAAACTTTTGGGTTCCTCTGAATCACACTGATTGCCTCTAGTGTCTTTTTGTGATGGCAAATACTGGTTCAGTGTTCCAGCACTTTCTTTCCTCCAGAGGCAATATGCACTTGGTAAAATAATGTGTCTATTAGGTTGAACTGTGTGAGATTGCTGTATTTATAGGGAAAAATAGTCAAATACCAGCAATTTCATATAGTTCAACCTAGTATCTCAAATGATTATTTTTCTGCATACGTGTTTACTTTTTAGCATGTGGACTAATTCATATCTATCCTGCTTCCCTAAAAAGAAATATCATCAGGTGTTCCTATCAATAGATAGTATGAGGTAATTAAGTTTTCCTCTTCTTCTGCAGTCTAGGGTGACTATTCATCAGATGATGCAGCCCATGAACTTGACACAGGTGATATAGTCATGAGGAAATATAGTGTTGCCATTTTGCAGGTGGGCAGGTTTGCAGCATTTCAGTGCTTGGAGGAGATGGGAAGCTGTGCAGACAGTTGCTGTCAGTAAAGAGGAAAGGACTGGGGGGAGCAGGAATGACACTGTGGCCCAGGCCAGGTAGCAGTGCAAGAAAGGGTATGGGAAAGTCCCAAAGCCTTTTCTCTAAGCCATCCCTTTGTTTTAGAGAGGAGCTTCTGACTGTTGAGAAGATACCCACTGAGAGTAGGGAAGCCTAAACTCTGGGGAGTAAAGAGCCTTTGCCTCCAAGTCCCACTTTACCCCCAAGTGTTATGTTATCTTCTCATGATGAAAGCAGAATTTGGTGAGGGCTTTAATGGTGACTTGAAATCTCCCTATTTAAGGTTTATATATGTTTTTTCCCCATTAATTGTATTTCTTTCTATAAATTAGTTTTCCAAATTCATGTTAGTATTACAATGCCCAGGGGCTATGTTCAGTGAAGCCATGTGAAGAATAGTGGGGTATTCTTGAAGCCGTGGCTGAGGCCCAGAGGGGCAGCAGTGGTTTACCACCATCAGTCATTCCATTAAGGTGGAATGCACCACATATTACAAAGCAGGCAGCTCAGGAGACAATGAATGAGACATGGAGGCCTCGGGTGATACTTTCTTGTTTTTTTGTTTTTTTTTTCTTGCCATTTTGTTATGCTTTCAGTACTGTTGTGCTGTTTTTCACTCAGATATGAGAGTTTCCTGCCTGTACAGCATTAATGATTATAAAAATGATGTCGAACATTTATTGAGCATTCTTCATGTGGCAGGTTCTCTGCTAGAAGATCAACATGCTTATCTCATTTAATCCATACAAAATTCTTGTATGCCAGGTATTATCAGTACCCCCATTTTGCAGATGGAGAAATCTAAAGTTTAAGAGGTTGATTAACAAGCCTCAGATTATGCAATTAGGTAGAGCAGAACCAAAACACAAACTGTGATTTGTCCAGCAGCAAAGGCAAGTTCTTCTATGAACTCTGTGTTCTGTCATTCTGAAGAGCTTATGCAAGGACAAGAGGATGCATCCGGCTGGACACTGAAGTGACTTCGGAAGGAAGAATGAGAGTAAGGGTGTGTAAGACTGGTGAAACAGCCAGGCACCCTTGGCATCTGTATACAGGAATAAAGCTTCGTATTCCTATAGCCGTATTATCAGCTAGTCTGCTTCATTTATTCCAAATTGACTCCTCATTAATTTCTAGGTGACCCTCTGTTCTTCCATTTAGAAACCTGAAGTATTTCTAAGTTAAATAAAATGGACATCTACCCAAACCTTCATGCTCTTTGTCTTAAAGTTCAAAACACTGGCATTAAAACTTAAATATTCCCTCTGGCCTTCACTGGCCTAATGTTTCTTCTCTTACACTGGTTTTGCTCACCTTGGATATGGAATTTGAAAGTAAATTAAATAATTTCAGAACCTTTGTTACTATGGTGACCTAGGATGGAGTGTGTGAGATTCTTCCCTTCAAATCTTGACACTGAGAAGTCTGCCTATTTGTCACTGTCTTTTACAGAAGCTCATGATGTGATAGAAGGGATAATGTATGGGGAAAAGTGTTATTAGAGACACATTGAGAGAAATGCAGCTTTGTCACTGGCCTCTGTGCTTTTGAGAGGTTCAGCTGTGGATAATTCTGTGGCCTATGTTCAAAGCCTAATGAAGTCTTAGATGGTTTAAAGCCTGATAACCACATTGTGCTATTTACTTATGAATGTGGCCCAAAACATATTCTTGTTTCATCTCTGTTCTAGGCATGCTCATTCCTAGGTAATGTCATTTTGTCTCAGTTTTTAAATACCATCTCTATAAATGATGATTTCTAAATTTATATCCCCATCCAGAATTCTTCCCTGAACTCCATACTTGAATCTCAAATGCCTTTTTTTGACCAGCATTGCCAGATAAGACGCAGGACACCCAGTTAAATTTGAATTTCAGATAAACAATAAATAACATTTTAGCATAAGTAAATACAATATTTAGGACATACTGTATTAAAAGTTGTTTTTTTTTTCTTCTGAAATTCAGATTTAACTGGGTGTCTGTGTTTTACTTGCTAAATCTGGCAACCCTACTCCTCAATCCAACACCTGCATTTAGATAGCTAAAAAATGCCCCAGGCTACCATGTCCTGAGCAGAACTCCCCAATTTCCTCACCTAAACATGCTTCCCTCAGTCTTTTTCAAATCAGTGAATGACTACTTCTGATGATGATTCAGGCCAAAACCTTCAACTCTTCTCTTTTTTGCATACCTATATTGAATCCAATTGTAAATTATTTTGATTCTATATTTATTGTCTGTGCAAAATCTGACCATTACCACATCCCTTGTTACTATCTTGGACCAAGTCACAACCATCGTCTGCTGGACTATTCAAATAGCTACTTGCTTTTGCTCCTATAATTCCTTTTCCACACTGAATTCAGACTGATTCTTTAAAAATAAAAGTCATAGCATGTCAGAAAACTCTAATTTTGAGTAAAAGCCAAAGTGCTCAAAATTGTCCAAAAAGCCCTATGTGCCCAGCTGTCCTCCCATTGTTATAACTTCTCCTTCCTCATCCCCAAACACTCCTCCTCCACTTGCCCTATGCACACTGACCTCCTCATTGTTCTACAGACACACTAAGCAAACCTGACCTCAGAGCCTTTGCACTGCACTGTCCTTTGCTGGAAAATTTCCTTGCCTCATACACATGACTTCCTCCCTCATTACATCCTTCAGTCTTTTAAATGTCTTGAAGAAGCTTTCTTCCCCTCCCCCCACCCCCCCTCCCCCACCCTGCCCCTTATCCTCCAACACTCACTATTCCATTTACATTGTTTAATTTTTCTCCTTGGAACTGTTTACCACCTGACATGTGTTTACTTGTTTGTTTTTTTGTCGGTTGGTCCACGTAGAATGTAAGCTCAGTGAGGGCAGGGACCTATACTGTTGTAGCCCCAGAATTTAAGATGATTTCTGGCTCTCTGAAAATCTGGTAAATAAATGAATGAAATTAGCAATTGTCTTTGTAGTAGTCAAATGCAGGAAAAACTCACAGAGGAAAAAATGGTTATATGTATGTGTCTGTGAATTGGAATATGCACATTTGTGTGTAGGAAGGTGCACGTGGACATGAAGGAGTAATCATCTTTGTGTATATGTGAGGATCTCACATAATTTTAGTATGCTTGAGTGATAAGGATGCCAGAAGACATACCTTTCCTTCTCTGGTCTTTTCTCTATTACTAGTAATTTGTTTGTGTCTATGTCTAATGCTTTGTATGTCTATAATCAGAATTGATTGATTGATTGATTTTTACTAACATTATTTAGAGAGACTGGGAGGTTTTTCCTTAATATTTTGGGTAATGGTTCCTTGAGTCATATATTAGTAGTGATAACTGTTTATCCTGGCTCTTCCTCTTTTCTCTGGCATCTGCATGCTTTCTTTTAATCACATTCCCATTACCCTCTAATTATGTAAAATTATGTTATATTAACTCTAATTTCTGCTGGTAGCCACAGGGTGGCATTCATGTTCTTTGCTATCACTTTAATGACTGATAGATTACAAGGTCACTTTGAGTAGATAAATAGCCTATAGATCCTTTCCGATGAGGTTCACATTCTGATTTTTCATATTAACACTTGTAAGTTGCAGAACTTATTATGCTATCCCACCTGCACCTCATTTTGCGGCCAGCACCTTCAGTCCCTTCCTGCAGAAATCCAAGATGACTCTATCAGGTGGCCTTATTTTAATATTTGACTCAAAGAGAATCTCATGAAAGCCAGCAGCTGACACTGCTTTGGTATTCCTCTCAGCTCAGCCATCATGGGAAGATTTGCCAGCCCCAGTTAGCACAGGGCTCTGACTGCATGCTTGCTGGTAAACACTAAACTGAATAGCAAGTAGTATCATTTACCCCAACTGGTTTGTGCTGATCTAGGTAGATTCTCCAGACTAGTCCTTGAGGCAGTAAAACCACCTATTTAATATTTAAACATGACTTTGATTATTAAAAGAAAACACACACACAAGTATTTATGTGGGGAGGTTCAGCTCTAATGTAGCATCTGGTTTGTGCTTTTGAGATGCAGAGCTTATCTCTTCTCTTATGCTTTTAACACCAGAGCTGGACATTCATTTATTCATTCTTTTAGATAACTCATTTTCATTCACTAACTTATGGTGAGTCATATGTCATTATATATTTTATCACATTTGATCATATTTTATCACATTTCTCAAGTATTATGTTTCCCATTTTACAGATGCGGTAAGTGAAGATTAGCAAAGTTAACAATTAGTTGAAGGCAATACTAAAATAAACTAGAGGTGAAATAGAGGGTTTGGCTCATTTTTTTTTTTTTTTCTCTTTTTATATGCCCATAGTTCTGGGGATATACAGAAATACCTCTTACCTCCAGGTGCCCCAGAGCCTGAAAAGCTTCCCCATTCTCTCACTATCTCATGTAGGGTTATTATAATAGGGGCTTTGCTGGCCTTCTTGACTTCAATCTCTTTTCCATCTTGTCTATACTATACTTTCCCCTTCTGCAGTCAGCTTACTAAAACTCTGATGTCATTTTTTTTTCTTAGAAAAGTGGGATCTCCCTAAAAACTCAACTTATTTTTATGTCCCATTGGCCCTTTAAAATTCATTCACTGAAAATTTTTCTCCCTCTCCCCTGTGAATTTTCCAGGGACTTATAGGTAACAGAAAGCCCTGTGGTTTCCTTAAGCCACAAATATAAACTCAATAAAGAAAGCTGATGTCCATTCCAATATATTAAGCGAGACTTTAACCTTCATTGAAAGGAAAGACTTATCCTATCTTCAGGGAGCAGAATGCAATCAGATGCATCCTTCTGGCTTGCTCACCTATTCTCCTACTTGCTAGATGCTCTTACGGACCTTTCCAGGATTATAACACATGAAAGAAGAGGGGTAGTAGAACAGAGAGTTCTTATTTGGCTAATATTATTAGAAGAGAGTTTTGCCTTCCTGATGCCTGAAAGATACATGAAGTGACTCTCCTATGGCCTTTGTGGGTTCTTCAGAGACTCGCTCTCTGGGGCCTCAGACTGTAGCTCCTTTCATTTGGGAATTACTCTTCTTTGACTTGCTGTTTCTTATGCCCCCTCAACTTCTGGATTTCTGGCTGTCCACATCACATAGGCCTTCTGTTGGAATTTCACTGGCCCTGAAAGCAACCCTTTTGATGCAGGGTCATTTTAAACATGATCCTAAGCTCATATTTTTACCATAGGTTCCATATCTGGTCCCTAGCATTCATGTGTCTTTGAGCATCACTGAGAGTGGTTAATCCCCAGATAAAGCATTTTCTCTCACTATAAGATGCTTTAGCTGGCCTCTCATCTTTGGATTCTTTTACATAGAGTCAGCATTATTCTTCCATGTTTTCCATCTGCAGAGAATGTTTCTCAAACTCTCAGACTAGTCTCCTAAATCCTTTCTCTGGGCTTGAGAAAATCCACATTGCATTCCTGTCAACACATTTTTGTCTTTCTTGTAGGCCAGTTGTCTAACTGGCCCTCTGAAACCTACGTTGAAAAATCTGCCTCTTTGTTTTCTCACTTTCGTATTTAATATCTATTGTTGGATGCTTCAAATTTAAATTCCATTACGTATTTTTGACAAATATTACTTAGAATCCAACCTTTGGAACTGGTAGACTAGGTGGTTGAGACTAACTATACCACTGAGGACAAAACATAAACCAATTTTCGTGTTTTAATCTGCTGGAAGACCTTGGAGAATGAGTAAATCAGTGAGGAATTATTACAGTAGCATCTTGGAGGTCCTAGCATGTGGGGACCACTTTTGCCCAAGAGGCATTTGCCGATCAGAAGAAACATCTCGGAAGAGGAGCAGCCATTTTGGCAGCTTAGAAGGGCCAGCAGAACAGATCTGAAGTAGAGGAGTTTCCCTGAAAATCCTAAAGAGTTGCACCCTTGGTGAAAGGACAAACTTGCAAACCAGCTATTGCGATCACCGCAGAACTTTGAGTCCCCTCAGTGACTTGGGAATTTTCAAGTCCTATAATTTTATTAATATAATTCCTGATTGCAGTTCCCACAGGCACCTGGGTGAAACCAAGTGATGTCCCCTATAAAGAAAATGAACATCATTCTAGGCCCCAATTAATTCCATAAATATTTTCTAAAAATACAATGTCTGGCACAGAAACAAAGAACCAGATGTATGCAGATTAAAAAAAAAAGTAAATGAGAAATAGTAGCAACATCAAAAACGGAAAACAGGCTCCCAAAGACTCTAGATACTGTAAATTAAACATTAAAATTTTACTTATTTTCTTCAAAGATACAGAAGACAAGATACAAAATGTTGGTAGAAAACATGACATTCTAAAAGTGACACAGTAGGGTGGCTCAGTCATTAAGTGTCTGCCTTCAGCTCAGGTCATGATCCCAGGGTCCTGGGATCGAACCCCACATCGGGCTCCCTGCTCAGTGGGGAGTCTGCTTCTCCCTCTCCCACTCCCCCTGATTGTGTTCCCTCTCTCGCTGTCTCTCTCTCAAATAAATAAATAAAATCTTTAAAAAAAAAATTCTTGGGGCGCCTAGGTGGCTCAGTCGTCAAGCGTCTTGCCTTCGGCTCAGGTCGTGATCTCAGGGTCCTGGGATCGAGCCCCACGTCAGGCTCCCTGCTCAGCGGGGAGCCTGCTTCTCCCTCTCCCACTGCCTGCTGCTTCCCCTGCTGTGCTCTCTATCTGTCAAATAAATAAATAAATAAACCAAAAAGTGACACAATAGGAAAGGAACCAATATAAATTCTCAGACTACAAATACATTAAACAAAATTACAAACTCATTGGATTCGTTACATACCATATTAAACATAGATGAGAAAATTATGTATCTATAAAAAAGCACGGAGAAACAAAAGAATAGATGTAGGGGGATGGGCAAGAGAAAGGTGACACAGCAAAATCTAATATATCCTTACCACGGAGGGAGGAGAAAAGGGAATCACATTTGAAGTGTTAATGGCTAACAGCTTTCTAAAACTGATGAATCATGGATTCAAGAAGTCCAATAAAACTAAAGCAAAATAAATTAAAACTAATCAGTACCTAAACAAATGACAGTAAAATCACAGAAAAAAAAATCATCTTAAAAATAAATAGAAGATGAGAAAAGAGTGTATTGAAATTAAAAGCTGATTTCTCAAAAGCATAGCTTTTACAAGTTAAAAAAAGGCAGGGGTGCCTGGGTAGTTCAGTTGGTTGAGCATCTGACTCGATCTCGGCTCAGGTTTCAATCTTAGGGTTGTGAGTTCAAGTTCCGCATTGGGCTCTGCATTCAGCATGGAGCCTACTTAAAAAAAAAATTAGTAAAGGGCAACGAAACAGTCCATTCAGTGTGTGAAAGAAAATAATTGGCAATCTTAGTTTTAGCGCAGTAAAATGTCCTTTGAAAATGAAGGTGATTGTGACAACTAAATACAACATTTAATCTTGGATTGTTTCTGCATTAGAGAAGATAATGCTCTGAAGGATATTATTGACACCATCAGAAATATTTGATTGTGTACAGTAGATACTTAACAAAGTATGATCTAAGGCATTAGCCTCATCTGTGAGCTTATTAAAAATGCATAATCATAGGCACCATCCCAGACCTAATGGATTAGATTCACATTTTAACAAGATATCCACATGATTTGTATGCACACTAAAGTTTGAGAAGCACTGTATTAATTGTAGCTTATTTATGTTAAATTTCCTGAATTTGATAATATGTAAGACAATGTGATATTTCAGAAAATGTTCTCTTAAGATATGTGCTGAAGTATATAGGGTTAAGGAATCGTGATGTTTGTAATTAATTCCAAGTGCTTCTTTAAAATGGCCAATAATAAATGACAAATAATATATAAACATATATTATTACTGTGAGGGAGAGTGCAACGTATATGGTAAAGTAGTTATAATTAGTGAATCTAGGTGAAGAGACAAGTGTTTGTTGTGCTATTCTTGCAATTTGGAATAATCAGTTTGGGAAAAAAGTCTATTCGGTTTGAAAAGACACATAATCTATATCACAACAAGTCCACTGCTAGATATGTATCCAGGAAAAATGTGTGTGTGTATGTCTACTAATAGACATGTTCAGAATGGAATGTTCAGAGTAGTATTGTTTGCCATGATCCAAAATTGGAAACGCTTAAATTTCTATTAACAATAGAATAGATAATTTATGACATAATCACATAGTACACTATTATACAGCAATGATAATAAATTAACTACAGCTATAGACAATAATATTCATGATTTTCACAAATATAATATTGAATGAAAGAAGCCAGAACTAAAAAGAATGCATATTGTGTAATTCTGTTTTAGTTGACAGATACATAATTAAGTGGTAAAAGTATAAATAAAAGTAATTTATTACTGTACATGTACTTGTAGGAGGGAAGGAGATAGTTAGGGTTTAGAAAGAGCTTTTTCAACATTTGTGTGCTAGTAAGAGCCTAGACCTTGAACTGGAGTGGTTCCGTGGATATTTACCTTAAAATTCATTGAGCTAAACATTTATATTTTATGTACTTTCAGTATGTGTGTTTTATTTCAAGACAAAAAGGTCTAAAAAAATGAGAAAGAAGTAACCACTCTGCTTGTTATATGGCAAGTGAATTTGAAGAGTTCAGAATGGAAACAGGGAGATAGGAGGAATTTGTCAAAGTCTCTGTGGCAGAGGGTGGTGGTATGCACCAGAATGATGGCCAGGGAAATAGAGCTAAGTGGGTGGATTCCAGTTATAATTTGGAGGTAGAGCTAATGAGACTCATTAATGGGATGTATGTGTTAAGACTGAGTCTTCTTCCCTCTAAAAGGAAGGCGTGAAGAATAGCATCTCGGTTTTTAGACTGATTAACTGGACAGCTGCTGGGGCACTAAGATGGAGAAGAACATGGAAGGAACAGTTTTGAAGTGGGGAACCATGAATTCATTTTTGGAGTTTATACAGAAATAAGGCAGTGGAGACCGGGACTAAATCTCAGGGCACTCTGGAGAATGTGGTGTCATGGAAGGAAAGAGAAAAGAGTGTTTCAAGCAGGAGAAATTAGTCAAGCAAGGTGACAACAGAGAAATGACTTTTGAATTAGGCAAGATGAAGATAATTAGTAATTGTGGCAAGAGCAGTTTTGGTGGAGAGGGTGGTAGGGATATAAGCCTGTTTGAAGTGAGTCAAAGGGACAATGGAAGTGAGGAAGTCAAGAGGGCAAGAACTGAAAACTCTTAAGACATTTTGTGTGAAAATAAACACGATAAAATAGTGTAGTAGCTAGGCAGAGACATGGGGGTCAAAAACATATTTTTTTTAATAAGGAAGAAACAAGGGCCCATTTCTAGGTTGATAAGAATAATTGAATGAAAGGAAAATGATAATGCAGAAGAAAGATGGACTACTTGCCGGGATGAGGTCCTTGAGCAGAAAAGAGGTTATGGATTTTATTGAGCATCCATTATGTGGCAGGCATTGTTCAAGGAACTGTAGGTATTCAGCATAAAAATTCATGTTCTGCCTTCAAGGACAGCACAGAGCAGTAGGGGAGAGAGATGAGTAAACTAACAATTGCAGCACCATATGCTGTTAATATACAGGAATGCCTGGAGTACTCCATGACAGAGCTCCTAAGGAACTCTTGGAAGCAGTGAAGACTTTCTCAAAGAAACTATACTTAAGCTGAATCTTAAAGGGTTTACTTAAATCTAAACAAATGTGAGAGGGATATTATAGTAAACATTCTTTTGCAAGCTTACCACTGCTAAATTTCCCAGCTTTACCACTTGTCACAGTATCCCTGCCTCCAAACATGCATCGGTAGAGATGCACTCACACTGGAACACCTGGCATTTGTCTAACATGTCATGCTACTTTATGATGCACAAGCTGTTGGTGCTCTGTGAAGTGTCCCCTCCTTTTTGGTGAACTTCTACCCACCGTGTAAGACAACTTAAAAGGCACTTATTCTCTACTATCCTTTATTATTAATTGTACAGGCAAAAGAAGTTGCTCTTGCGTCTATGCTCCTGTGGCATGGGGTTCTCATGATTTTTTTTAGGGAGGGAGTTACCTGAGTGGTTGCAAGTGTGGACTCTGGTGCCAGGCTCCCTGAGTCAAATTGCAGCTTTGTCATTTCCCAGCTGTGTCACCTTGGGCCAGTTCTTTAATCTATGTGTCCCAGTTTCCTCATTTCTAAAATGGGAGTAATAAAACTAATCTGCTAGAGTGTAAGTGAGAGCTCAGAAAAACAGGAGGGAGGTGCAGGGGATGTAGAAGCAAGGGACACCCAAGATGAAATTTTCAGTTTGTGATTTGCCTGCAGTTCTACCCTTCTTCCCCTTGACCAGCTTTGTGCATTTTCCCTGGAGAAGAGATGGATATATATGTTGGAGGGAAAATTGGTCCGGTTTCTATCTTTGCAAACATAACTGCATTGACTATGAATTGTATGCGATTCTAGAAATGAAACTGGTTTTATTTTTGACAAGATCTTTTTTGTTCTCTGCATCTCTTTATTTTTTTTTTAAGTGTACTGTCCACTTTGCCAATTTGTTCCCATAGAAACCACTGAAAATTTACAGCTTGTTTAAGTGGGTCTGAGAAGAGGCACAGGTTGTTGTGGGTATGAAATGAGTTTATACTGCAAAGCACTTACAGCAGCGTCCGGCACATGAAAAATGCTCGATAAATTTTAGCTATTATTACTATAATTATATATGTTTTCCCCCTACGATGATAAGAATAGCTCTTATTTATATTTATTTTTTATATACTGCCACTCTTCTGTCATCCAGCTACTTGCTCTTGCGTGACATGAAGGAGCTCAATAAAGACATATTGTAAGGGATACATGAATGAATTTCCCTCCTCTCTCCTTAACTGGTTTTATAGCAAGGCTCTTTTCTAGGTATCTCCTTTGGGCTTAGCATACATTTGGATGAAAAGCACTCATGGCAGAGTGCTATTTGAATGATTTTTTAAAAGTATTGGCCTCTAAAGATTTCTAAAATTACAGGAATATTAGGAGAGAAGGTACATTAAATCCTTTATACATTAGTGTGATTGCTAACAGAATCAAAGGTTGCCAGAATAAAACTTCAAGCTCAAAGAGTTGAGTTTCATTCTTTGTTAGGGCATCCCTTCTCAACATCCCTGAACAATGGTCAGCCATTTAAGTTTTACTTAAAAGTAGGTAATCAAGAAACTTCTCTTTGGGGAGAATGTGGACACTGGATTCCAGAGTGGGAGTAAGAGAGAACCTAAAAGAGGTAGGGACATGGGGGATGGGCAGAGAAGATTGAAAGAGGAGAAAATCAGGACAAAAGGTACAGATCTTGGGGGTTTGCCTGCAGTTCCTGCTCTATGTCCTCTTGGCCAGCCTTGCCCAACTTGCTTGAAGAAAGTGTGATGTATGTGCTGGAGGGAAAATTGGTCCTGATTTTTGTCTTTTGAAATCGTAAGTATAACAAGTGACATGGGTGTGATTTTATAAAGGAAACTGGTTTTATTTTTTGACAAGTTCCTTTATGTCCTTTGTGTTCTCACTCTCTTTTTTTTTTTCAAATGCACTGTCCATTTTGCCAATTTGTTTCCAAGGACACCATTGGCAATTTATAGGTTATTTAAGTGGCTCTGAGAAGAGGCAGTAGTAATAAATAAAGCTCTGACATGGGCTATAAATAGCAAGCGTGCTCTGGACTGCCCATCTTCCCCCTGTCTCCTTACCACTTAGCAAATCAAGTTTACAATCATAATTTAAAAAACACTAGACTTCTTTTTTCCTGGATGTGAGTGATAGGAGGAAGGTGAAGGCTTGTCAATCCCTACCTTTTTCTATAATATAATGGAAGTTGTGGCCAGTCTAAGGAGAAGTGGGCATTTTCAAAAGAACCTGTGAGTCATTAGTTGGCATCTGGCCGACCTCCAGCTCTTAGTACCTAATCTCCTCAGGACACCTAGGACAACTGTGGCTCCTAAAACGATTGCAAACAGCAGGGAAGAAAGAGCTGGAGTTTTGTCCTTTTCACTGATAATGAAGGGGGTAGATGGATCGGGGAAGAGGTGGTTGCTGAGAGCTTCAACAGACGGATGCCAAGAGTTGGAGGCGATCTCTGCATGGCAGGAGACCATTGTCATAGCATCTGCAACAGAGGAGGCAGAGCAGGAGAGCTGGGACCCAAAGGACTGGCTGGCTTGAAAGAAAGGGTTTCCTCCATTCAGATACGTGTACCTCCTATTCCATTTCCACCCCCTACCTTTAATAACCATGATGCTTAGACACCATTCCCTATTGCTCAGGTTTACTTTAGATGGGAGAATGTAAAGAAGGCTGAGATTCTTAAGAAATAAAAGACGATGGGTTGCCTGGGTGGCTCAGTCGGTTAAGTGTCTGCCTTCAGCTCAGGTTATGATCCCAGTGTCCTGGGATCAAGTCCCTCATTGGGCTCCTTGCTCAGCAGGGAGCCTGCTTCTCCCTCTGCCTTCTGCTCTCCCTGACTGTGACAAATAAATAAATAAAATCTTAAAAAAAGGAAAAAAAGAAATAAAAGAGGAAAAGGAGTAACAGTAGAAGAAAAGATAGGAATGGAGATACATAGAGAGGCATAGAGATAGAGGGATAGAATTCAAGACTATGTTGAAGGAGAAAAATAAATCAATAAATTCTAGCGGTAAATATTTTAAGATTGACTAACAAAAAAATCAGGGATTGTCCATCTACCATTTTTCCAGCATTCTGCTAGGTATAGTGGGGGAAAAAATGAAAGTCAAAATTTCTTCCTTGGAAAATTTGTAATAGAAGAAGGAAAATTTGAATGTCAGAATGAAGTTTGTTTCTGTAATCCCATAGGTCTTTTCTGTTGGGGAAGAAAGAGTTAAAGCTGAAATAGTGGTGGATGGAAAGTCATACTTTGGACAAGGCCAAACAGTCCTAGAAACTACAGGCTCTCTTATTGCTATAGATTAGTTCTGAGCCAGTATCAAACTAGGATGTCAAAATGTTCTGTGGTCAAATGCTTTGGAAAATAAAGTTGAAGAAAATGGTTCAATTCTGGTATGGTAATGAGGTCACAATGTTAGCTTCAGCAGTCATACCAGTTTCCCAGTTTTGAGCCAAATACTTGCTCTAATGCTTAGCTAGGATCTTATCAATACCAAGAGGTGACAGAACGGAGGAGCTAAGAAGAGGCTAAGGGCCATGCTGAACCACTTAAAGTTGTTCTCACCAACTAGATGTTCTACTTGGCTCAGTGTGGAAGATGGGTGGCATCTAGAGAAATCTTGTCTGGTTCCTCACCATACAGACACAGATGAGAATCTCTAGGAAGTATGGACATGGTACTTTTACGGTTTAGAGTGCTGAAATACATACAATTTAATGGTATGTTTTAAAGGATACTAAAATACCCCATTTATCAATTCCAATAGCATGAAATTGCACTGTGATTGTATGAGGTAAGGGGCTCTGAGTAAGTGAGGTAACAGAATAATTGAAAAGATACTTGGGGATTTGGTGTACATTAATGATGATAATAATTAGATAGAAATAAAGATCTAAAGGAGGAGGGGGGTCTAAACCTCACTAAAGAGCAAGAGAAACTTGCAAAAAAGGCTAGTAAGGCTACATCACCCTTTTAAGAAACCTGAAGAGCAAGCCAAGCAAACCAAGTAGGTAAAATATCCCGTGAATTATAGACTTCTGTACAGGATGCTGAGAAACTTGTCTATTGACAGTTTCACTAGCTAGACAGAAGACACGCAAACAGATGAATAGCCGGATAAATATTGCATATAGTAATTATGCACCGGCTATAAATATGGTGAGTTGATGTTTTCTGCCCTCAGGGAAGTGCAGTTAAGATTGGGATAGCGATTTTGATGAGAAGGGAATCAGAACTCAGGGAATCTGAGTTCAGAATTTTAAATAGCCCATGAGACTGGGTCATCATAATAAAGCATTTTACACCACCAAGGAGGATTTTATTTTCCTGTGTTACTCCCCTGAGGTTTGCATGCGAAGAGGAAGTTAAGATTCTTTCCTGCCTCTTTGTTTCTAGCAGCAAAATTCCTTGGGCTATGATGTCCATTTATGTTACAGTATTTAGCCACAGGCAATCTGGTCTGGTTACTTTTTTCTTTGCTTGGATGTTCCATTGAAGTAATAATAAGATTAGTTCCAAAAAACCAAATATCTTGACCCCTGTCTTTGCTAAAACTTATTCTCTAAATATTAGGAAAGTGTAAATTCTGAAGCTAAATCCTGTGGTATAAGGGAGGAAAAAAAACCATAAGTGCACCTCAGAAAGTTATATCTCTGCTAGTGATTTATGTTTTCTGCTTTGTAAACTGTGATAGAAATATGGTCCTAGATATAAGGATAAAGTGTAATATCCTAGTGTTAGAAATATATATCCCCAGTGAAAAATTTCCCCACTCTGAGTTGCTGTGATCTTGGTTAACTGTTTACTTTCTTTTATTCTTGAAAAATCTGTTTCCTGTTACTATGTGACACTCATAGGTCAACAGTGATGGTAAGAAATAGCTGCCCTCCCTTGATTGTCATAAATGAGTAAAGGAAGTGATTCCCATTGGTATGTGATTTTGTCTATTGTGGGTTAGTCCCAAGTTTCTGGGGGAGGAGAACCAGGATGCCTGAGTTCATGCTCACATTGTATATTCTTGTGTATTCCTCTACTGGAGTTCTTCAATATGAGAATGCTTAGAATATATCTCTACTCAAATATATTTCTTTGGTTCCTTACCACTTGCTTGTTTGAGTCTAGATTTCTTACCATGGTATCCAAAGTCCTTTGTGATATGACCCTAATCATGCTAAGCCTTATTGTACCATTCTGCCCACTGATCACTCATCCTTAGAATCACCTCCAGCCCACCACACCTTCATTTCTTCTTGCTTTTGAATATTCTGCCTTCTTTGCTCGGAGTGCCATTATGTTGCTCTCTTTATCATATACCATTTCCAAGTCTTCCTGACCTACTCATTTTTAAAGATCCCGCTTAAAGGTTACCTCTGTGAAGTCTTCCTAAATGATTCTGCTGGTACTGATGTGAAATAATCCATTTATGTGTTTCTTTTCTAATAAACTGTCTTACTCAAGGTTAAGGATGGTTTCTCAGCCCCTTTATTCCTCACTGCCCAGCAGAATGCTTAACACCTACTAAGCACCAAGTAGGAAAGAAAATGTGGAAATAATGGATAGATACTAGTGGAATACAAATATTTATTTAAAAAAAACACCTACATTAAAAATTACATATGTATTTTTTAACATGTAATTCATATTTAATATATGCAATTACATTATCCATATTTATTTTGTCACTGGAAAATACAAATTTAAATTCAAAAGAAAATCACTAAGTCTACTCTTTATTGTTAGTCCATAGAAGAACTTCAAGTTTACATGAGATGGATACTTACTTTGATTATCTAGTCCTGCATTACAAGCTACTCTAAAACCTAGAAGCTTAAAATGAAAATCAATTATGTAATTCAAAATTTTGTGGGTTAAGAACTCAGGAAGGATTTGACTGGATGGTTTGTTCCTACAGTTGGAGAATCTCCTCCAAGATAGTTGCTTTCTACATGGGCACTTTGGTGCTCTTTGGCCTCTCTCTCTCTCTCCATGTGACCTCTCATCCTCCAGGGCTTCTTCACCTGGCTCGTACTTCTCACCTGATGCTCTCTGAATAGTTGAACTTCTTACCTAGTGGCTGCCTCCCAGAGGCAAGAAGGGGATGTTCAGGCCAGTCAAGGACTATCCCTAGAATTGGCACTGGTCACCTCCTTGATAATTCAGTGGTCAAAGCAGACACAGAGTCCAGTCAGGTTCGATGGGGTGGAGAAATGGAACCACCTTGTAATGAGATGTGACAAGATTGCATAGAAGAAAAGCATGTGAGGTGGAGCATGTTTTTGCAGCCGTCTTTTGGAAATATAACCTATGATGTAATTAATATACATTTGATAAATCAGTGTCCATGAGATCTGGTCATAAAAATCAAATAACCCTCGGGCGCCTGGGTGGCTCAGTTGGTTAAGCGACTGCCTTCAGCTCAGGTCATGGTCCCGGAGTCCTGGGATTGAGTCCCACATCGGGCTCCCCGCTCAGCGGGGAGCCTGCTTCTCCCTCTGACCCTCTCCCCTCTCATGCTGTTTCTCTCTCTCTCTCTCAAATAAATAAATAAATAAAATCTTAAAAAAAAATCAAATAACCCTCTAGAAATGCTCAATGACTCTTACTGCGATAAGGTTTAATTCATTGTAAGCTTCTTTTTGTAGTCTCTCTGCCATAGAGATGGAATCTCTAAGGCAGAAAAGGGGAACCCAACTTATTATCCTCATCTAGATCTTTTGATCGCATTTATCTTATCTAATGTACTACTACATAATCACAAGTGAGAGAAGTTCTACTTCATATTATATTTATTCTTGTAGAACACATTTCCCCAAAAGGTGGCTTTCAGTAAATTCATGAGTAATAGATCCTCGCTGGGTTAAAGAAAACTAGGAGTGTTAGAGATATATCCCTAGCCTTTGAGGCTGACAGCACATAGAGCAAGGTTTTTCAAGCCATCAGTGGTGACCTATTAGTGATCATGAAATCAGTTTAGTGGGCTAGGGCCAGTAGTTAAAAATGAAAGGAAACTGAATGGAATGCAAAGTATCAGTTACACATAACATACATAAATATGTATAGGTGTGTTTTTTGCATGTGTGTGTGAGTACTGTATTACAGTTCAAACTCTATTTCTAACTGTGAGCCACAAAAATGTTTTTAAAGCCGCTAAATAGAGTATCTGTGTCCTCTTGTGAACCCTCTCTTGGTTCCACTTTGAAAGGCAAAACACAAGACTAGAGGGACTACTGGTTTGATCCAGCATGGCATTTCTGATATTCTTATGAAAAATATTTTGTTTGGGGCCCAGAATGACAAATAGCTCAGAGTCCAATAGAAACATCATTTTCTAAGAGAAGAAATTGCTTTACAGACAGTGTACAGCAAAATAAAATATCTCACCTCTACAGCTTATGCCCTCTGTCGCCGATAAAGAGTTTTATATAAGACTTTTTTTTTCTTTCCCTCTTTTCAAACTTACATTTGGTTGAAAAGATTTCCCAAGAGCTTAATTCTTCATCTATCCAATGTTTCTGACCTTTGACAGGCTACAAGATGTGGGACAGGTTAGATCCTGAAGTGCTGAGAAATGCCTAGGTATGCAGTGGTTGGACTGGTAAGCTCTTTCTGCACCATCCTCAGCACAAGTGTAGGGGGGTCCACATAGAGGTATTTTTTCAGACTCATATTTTTCACATGCCACTTAGTCTTCATCCCTCCAACAAAATATTTCACCATTCCTGTCTTGTGTACACCTATAAATGCATGATGGTTTTATTCTGGTGTCTACTGTTGACTCTCCAAATCAAGCCCCTTTAAGATTATAATTTGTTATGAATAGTAAATGTAGTTTACAAAATGCTTTTCAAATACACTTTCATTTAATATTCAGGACAAATTTAAGTGCTGGTTATCATAACTATTTTCATTTTAAAGTTGGAGAAGTTAAGGTTGGGGGAGGTTAAATGTCTTGTTAAAGGTCATATGCGTATGTTAAGCAGCAGGCTCAAAACTTGAGTTTTGACTCCAAATCCTATATCATGCTGCCCTTGGCCAGAGAAAAATAGGCCTGAACTAGCTCTCTGGACTTTTGTAATTCTCTTGATTTTATTTTAAGTTTCTTTCCTAAGGATGCCTGGAGGACATCTATCCATTTATTGGTCCAGCTCTCAAAATCAGGAGATAGTTCAAATTCTGCCCTACTTCTAAAAGTCAAAGTCACTGTAAAAAAATAAAAGTGATGTAAGGGAAAGTATCCAATTATGACCAATGAGAAATACTTAAAATAGGCACCTTGTCTTCTTGGGCTTGTCAGATTTCTGTATCTCTGCTTGGCCCTTGATTTGGGCAAGTGGCTGTTGAGCCTCCAAAGTATTGGTATGTGATTAAAATAAGGAGATATCATATGAGCCCACTATGTTGTTCTTAGAGAGGTACGCTCTTTAAGGGTGTATAATATGTGAAGAGGAGGTAGCGATTTTGGTTGGACATTTTTAGTATAACCATCATAAGTTAACCAGCAAGGGTTCTTCTACTGATTCTGTGCTGGGGGGGGGAATTATAGCTCATTAGCTAAATAAGTTAGGCATAATTATGATATAACAAGCTACATTATTTTATACTGTATCACAGTACTAAGTATGTCTCTTTCTTAATGCAGTATTGGTGATACTCTCATCTCTATGTGACCCAGAGAAATGTCTCTATCCTCACCTTTTATATAATTCTTTTAGATAAATTTTTTGTATCTCATATTAGTGGGTAAAGGTAGGAATATCCTGATGTTAGGGCTGATACCCTAATTACAGATATAATTCACATGTCACAGGCCTGAATAATGTAAGTCTATAAAATAATGACATAATTACTTTGATACCCAAATTTTTGTAGATACCCAAATTATTGTCTACGATAATTCAGGAAGTTCAGGAAGTCCACTCTTCTTGCCACATTGTTCTTCCCCAGAGTCTGCTTATACTTGCTCCATAAATCGGCTTGACATTCTCTTCCTGTCCCAGCCAGCCTCTGGCTCCTTACTGCCACTCTGAGCCTGGCACTGCTTGCCTTTTTAAGTCCGACTTCCTTTAGATTCTCCTGTTCCTTCTGTACCCCATCTCCAGGGAAGTAGATATTGCCATTTACCTCTGTTCTGGCCTACAGAGGGGACATGGCTTTCTCCTGAGTTACTTCTTAGGACACATTGCCAGATCTTCCAACTGCTACAAAAAGAGGTCATTCCTAACCATCTACCCAAATCAGATTTCAGAGTTCCTTGGTGGACAGGTTCCTTGTCTGGCTCCCTGATGTTCACCACATGACAGGGACAAGATTATATAATCTTTGTTTTCCACCAGTTACTGAAAATCTCCAGAGTTCTCTCCACTTGAGAATCCAGATTCAGCAGAAATCCTCTGATCCAGAAGAAGAGCTGTCGCTGCCCCTAAGAAATGTGGTTAAACACTTGCTTTACCTCTGTGCAATCTAATGGGCTTTGCAAAGCATTCTCTCCTAGAACAGAGACTCCTTGCCCCAGAGGCAAACCCCAGAAACACAAATGACTTACATCTTTTAAAATAGAGGTTTTTCCTGTTCTGAAAATAATGATCAGGTCTCAGTCTTTGCTGGATACCCCATTATGCAGAGAATTCTATATCTTGCCATTTGCAGTTGCCCAAAAGTTCAAAATCTTTGCAACTGTTTACATATCAACTATAGGCAGTTATTTATATGTTTGTGACTCTTTTAAGTTAAGAGTTTAGAAGTTGGGAGTACCAGTTCCCCTCAAATTTGGGAAATGGAGAAAGAGTATGTGCATCCATAAACACAAATACTACTGATCTTCAACTATTCATGTTTTTGAAAACTTCTCATAAGTTTCCATTTGATTTTTTTTCCTTCCTATCCTATGCACATAGCCTTCCTATCCCACACCCTCAAAAATGTGTAGAACATGTTGACCTCTTATGGCCAAAGTCACATTATTCCTATTCTACTGTTTCTCCCCCCACCTCCCCAATTCTGGAACTTGAGATGAAATGGGGAAGTGGTTTTTCTGGTGTCCATGCCTGGCCCAAGTCCTTCCCTATGCCTGGAAGTCCATAAGCATTTCAGTGATTTTGCTCAGCTATATATGTTGATCAGATCATCCAAATTCATTTCTGTCAACTTGTTCTTTGCTCTGGGCATACCGATTGGAAGGGGCTCACATTGTCTTCCCTAACATGTATTGTGAAGAACAGCTGTTTCTGTAGCTTCTAAGATCCTTTCTTACCAGCTGAGATGGAATCCTGGACCAAACTCCCATATGCACTTACACCAGCTAGCATCTGTGTACCCACAGCTCATAATTCCCACTGCCAATCATTCACAGAAGGTTTGCCTCTTTGGTTAAGAGGTAGCAGGTCTTGGGAAAAGAGGATGAATAAGGATGCACAAGTGAGGAAAAAATTGTGATTCTGAAAGTATAAATAAAAGCACTAATTAGAAATGACTGAACACCTAAGAGCCAGGCTTTATTTTTGGATTATATTTTCAATATATTTGTTTTATTCATGTGTTTCCCTCTCTCTCTCTCTCTCTCTCTCATGCACATACACACAGCTAAACATAAATAATAATAAGTCCTGTCATTATATTGGACCACTAAACCAACCTCTAGTTTATAGAGCAAATTGAGTATTATGACGTTCTTCCTTACTTACCTGACATCTATGCCAGTTGGCATTAGATGTGTAGCCTTTTGTGACACTAAAGTTTTGTGAAGAATTCCAAAAAGCATAAATGAAGATGTCTTTGCTCTCCAGGATGTTGTAATATGGGAAAATAAATGCACAGGGCATGTTAACTATTATATAATGATAATAATAATACAGTTTATGTCACATGTTAGAGTATGTACCACTAAATGCCAAAAGGGCAATACAGACTAGATGTTCAGAGAACGGAAAGAGTGTGAACTGAGGTGATGTTTCACAGAAGTGGTAGGACTGTAACAGAGCTTTTATGAAAATGTTGGCTTGAGATAAATGGAAATAAGGTAAAGGGATGCATTGCTGGTATAAAGCGGAGTATTTGCAAAGCTTCTTCCCATTGGGGAAGATCTGTTGGTGACTTCTTTAGAGCACAGACTATGCCTTTTACTACTAAAGGTCCAGCAGAGGGACTGGAGCCTCGGAGCATGTGGCACATGCTGAATGAATGCTGTGTGCAAGGGTGAATTTCCAAACAGAGCCAGAGGATGTCCACACTTAGCCCCTCTTCTTGAGGCTGTATATTTTGATAAGGAAGTTTTATGGAACAAGGAGTCTTATTTGTTTTGCTTTGCCTTGCTAAGTCTATGACAGTCATTGTAGACAGATGTTATGAGCCACTCTCTGAAAAGAGAATTGTTTTAGAGAGAGATGGGTGATGAAGACAGGGATGCTGATTATTCATAACTTATTGATTATAGCCCCCAAACAAGAAGCCACCTTATGGCCAGGGCTCTCCAGTTCTCCTTTCAAATAGAGTAAATATTGGCAGTCTAAATGCTCCTAAGCTTTTCAGTGAGTATCATCCTTGCTTTTCCTTTTCCTCATGAACTTAGAATTAATATTTCTTTTATTATAATCCAGGGACCATAAATCAGGACAAGGTGATTTCTTCAACTCTAGCTCAATACCACAGCCGATGAGTCTATGAGTGGAAATGGCCTAAAACCCATATCTGTCCAAGTTTCCCCCTTTGGAGTGAAAAAAAAAAACAAAACTTAACCTTTCATTAACCTTTCAAAATGTTCCTATTTCATCTAAGATTATGGTAGCTGCATACGAAATAAAACCTTATATTCTTCATCCCTGAGAGTTTCTTGTTTCTTGTGGTGAACTTGGTTCAGTTTAGATGGAAGAATTGTCCTTTATCCTTCCTGCTGGTAAATAATAATATGTAATCTGATTGGTTCAGCTATCAATAGTTTTACCTTTCTTCTGCAACAGCATAGGTGCACATATGTCCTGAAGTTTGAGATCATGTTGCTAATTTGCTAGATCTATTGGGTTATTTTTTATTATACTTTTCAGAGGCAAAAGTAGAAAAAAAATCCATTTTTGATGCAGCTTTAATCTAAGTGAATACTCTTGGGAACTAATAGAAATAAAGCCATAAATTCAAAATGCGCAAAGGTGCTGGATGGGGGCTGGGTGAAGGGAGATTTGTTCATGTCACTTAGACTTAGCAACACCCACGTTTTCCAGTGAAAAGAGAAAACAATATAACCGGTATTTACTGAAGTGCACCAATGTCAGGGAATTTTAGGACTAACTCCATTCAGTTTCTTGGATCTACAACAATTATTAGGTGAGCTCCAGTGCTCGGAGTGCCCAGGGAGTATACCTACCTTTGTTATGACTATGATAACCTGGCTGCTGATGTCTTCCCAGCCTACAGTCTTGGGCAGCTCTCCCCAGTGATGGTGGCTATGGCAGTGATTGTGAACTTCAAAGAGAAGTCATCCTACCCAGAGGCTCACAACATGTCTTGTTTGCCTCTGTATCTACAGTGTCTAGAACTGTGCCTGGAACAAAGGAGGCCCATAACATGTATTTATTGAACTGAGTAGGTCTTTTAATACCTGGTATGGGCTGCTTTGACTTTTCCTCTGTGAATTTACTAAATAGGCATAGACGAAATGAATCACCAGAGAAAAGAAAAGTACCTTTTAACTTCCCTTCTTCTCTAAAGTAGCTAGAAGTAGAAAGAAGAGGGGATTTTCTCTTTGTTTTCTCTACCTGAGCTTTATTTGAGTCCTGATGAATTTCAGATCTTGAAAAACTCCATTGCCCATCTAAAGTGCTTTTAATTGTTTTGTTTTTAAATTTATTTTAGTGGCCTTTCCTAGCTGTGATTCTTTTTTTTTTTTTTTATGTTATGTTAGTCACCATACATTACATCATTAGTTTTTGATGTAGTGTTCCATGATTCATTGTTTGCCATCACCGGGCTAACTCATCCCCCCACCCCCTCCCCTCTAGAACCCTCAGTTTGTTTCTCAGAGTCCATAGTCTCTCATGGTTCGTCTTCCCCTCCAATTCCCACCCCCCTTCATTTTTCCCTTCCTACTATCCTCTTTTTTTTTTTTTAACATATAATATATTATTTGTTTCAGAGGTACAGGTCTGTGATTCATCAGTCTTACACAATTCACAGCGCTCACCATAGCACATACCCTCCCCAATGTCCATCACCCAGCCACCCATCCCTCCCACCCCCCACTACTCCAGCAACTCTCAGTTTGTTTCCTGAGATTAAGAATTCCTCATATCAGTGAGATCATATGATACTTGTCTTTCTCGAATGACTTATTTTGCTTCGCATAATACCCTCTAGTTCCATCCACATTGTTGCAAATGGCAAGATTTCATTCCTTTTGATGGCTGCATAATATTCCATTGTGTGTATGTGTATATGTATATATATATATATATATATATATATATATATATATATACCACATCTTCTTTATCCGTTCATCTGTTGATGGACATCCTTTCATAGTTTGGCTATTGTGGACATTGCTGTTATAAACATTGGGGTTCATGTACCCCTTTGGATCACTACATTTGTATCTTTGGGGTAAATACCCAGTAGTGCAATTGCTGGGTTGTAGGGTAGCTCTATTTTCAACTTTTTGAGGAACCTCCATACTGTTTTCCAGAGCAGCTGCTCCAGCTTGCATTCCCACCAGCAGTGTAGGAGGGTTCCCCTTTCTCCACATCCCCGCCAACATCTGTCGTTTCCTGACTTGTTAATTTTAGTCATTGTTTCCACAAGTTGTATTAACACTTAGGCCTTCTTGTCTAGATCTATGCTGGGTACCATTTTATTATTTGTGTGAGGTTGTTTGGATGAACAGTGGCTAAGAATATGTTAACCAATTCCTTCTCTCCTAGGGTCTAGAAGTTAAAATATGGTCAAAGAGAAGAATACATATCTGTTATACATACTTATTAAAAATGTAGATAAAATCAAATGTCATAAATGTGTGTTCGGTAAGTTGCTGGGAGTGGTCCAGAGGGGAAAGATCAGTTATGACTGATATTATTAGAAATTGAGTAGTGAAATTGTTATACTCTTCAGGTCTCAAGGATACTCTCAGCTCTCCAGGCCCTTTTCCATTCCTACTTTTAGGCTCTCTCATCCATCCCTCCAGTCTCGCCTTCAAATTCATCAAACGATCTGAAACATGGCTCATAGCTATCTTAGCCCACTGTTTGTCATTTTGGGGATGATTTCAAGTTCTATGTGGGAAACTGTTCCCAAGCCTTGGATTCTTGGTTTCTTAATTTAGTCAATCATAGTGACATCCTTACTCAGATCTATCTAGATCCTGATGTGACTAGAATTGTTCCTACTCTAAAATCCTAAATCCAATCTCTGAGAGAGAGGAGAAGAGGGGAGAAATAGAGCTCTGGAATGCCCCATCATTCAGACATCAAATGGAGGAGAAAGAGTTAGTAAAGGACAGTGAGAAAGGAAGGAAACCAGAAAGGCATGGTCATAGGAAAATAAAACATGACTTTTGGAGATAGGGTGGGGCCAACTGCGTCAAATGCTGTTGAGAGCTCGATGAAAATAATGAGAGACAAATGGTTGTTGGATTGATGATATTAATATTATCAGTAACATTGGTTAATGCAAGTTAGAGCCTGGGAATTGTATCCTGAACAACACAGGCTCTCAGGAAATATTTTCAGGAAGGTATTGTTAACTAGAAACAGAGGGGACAAAGAAAATGAACTGGCTTGTGCACCACTGGGAGTCTGATTTTTGACAAATCAAGTAGGGAGCAGATTCTGAGAGATTTATGAATTCTTCATACCATAAAAATACTGGGGGTGGGTGGGTAGGAAATTAAGCAGCCTAAGGAAAGCAGGAGAACCACAACCAGTACCATTTATGTAGAGGTGCCCAACAAATGGATAGAACCAAATAGGAGTCAAGCAGGGACTAGCACTGAAACTAAATATTTCCTGAACATATGGGAACATTGCTCATTAAATAAAGAGGAGCTGAAAGCTGGGTCAGAGCAGGTATTTCAGGAGAGAAAAGAATGTATATATTGAAGAAAGATTTGGGGCAGCTTAGGAACTCTGTGGGTCAAAACTAGATGCATAAAAGTTCTTGTCACAAGGCAGAACAAATAGAGGGAATGCATATAATCTCTTTAGTTGACCACAGCTCTACCTGTGTTCAGACTTTCAGTGTAATGTAGAGAAAGAAGAGGAATTAAAGCTTTCTCTCTCTCAAATACAATGTTGCTTTGGACCAACTAATGCATTCTCAGAGCCTCAATGTACTCATTGTAAACTGAGGGGTAATTTACCTAGTGAGTCATAGGAGTCATAGGAAACCATTTACTTTCCCATCTTTCCACTGACCTGACTAAGGGATGATAATTCTCAAACTGACCAAACCCAGAACAAAGTTTGTTTCCGATGAGGTATATATATACATTGAAATGGAGCTATGTGCCCAGCAGAAGGAAACTTGAAATAGCAAGATCCAGAAAAGATGTACTGCTGAGACTCCATCTTTAGCCTCATGCATTATGCCTTTGTTTTAAAAAGATGCAGAAATCTAAGCAAGGAACTGGAACAATTTGCTCTGGGCTGGTGACAAATCCTGTGGGCTGGTACATGGCAAGAGGAGTTATCTCATTGTCAATGCTCTCTATTTTCTGATGTGTCAAGACAATTCAGTAACTGTTTTTCACCTATGTGATCATTTATTCAAAGACAAACTGAGTACTTACTATGTAGCTGGGTATAGAAAAATAAATTTGGGTGACATGGTCTCTGCCTTTGAGGAACTCACAGTCTAATGAAGGATATAGATACATATCAATTAAAATACTTGGAGGTGTTATTAGCACACAAATAGTGCATACGGTGGATATCTCTCCAACCTCCATTCCACCTGAGATGTGTTGTATTGGGCAATGTGGAGGATGACCCTAGCCTTGGGAGTGGGATTTGTCAACCCTGTCCACATTTATGTCTTTATTGGACTTTTTAAAAAATGTAGTAATTTAATATTTAGAGTGTGCCATTTGTAACTCTGAAAGGATTTACAGACTTACATAGATAGCAAACATTTTAAAGCACCTCCTTTAAATGATGGGTTGTCCATAAGGCAGGTTATTAGAACCATTTTATTAATGACTAAAGCGAGGCTCTGAGAGGTCAAATAAAGTGTCTGATTCAGGGTGTTTGACATTCTTCTGGGAGGTTTGTTAAGCACAAACTCTTAAGTTTCCTTAAGGAAGCTTAGCTTAACATTAACAGCAAAAATTTGCATGGAATCAGTTTAACAAACACAGATATTCTACTGCCTTTTCAAATAGGGTGGCTGTATATCCCAGGATGCCCTTTTTGTGTCTCTTAATCTGACACATGGTAATTAGTTCTCCCTTTTCCTCCAGTGGGGTTCCCGGGCTCCATAAATATCTGCTGAATAGCGTTTGCTCTCCTAATTTCCCATTTTTGGTACAGCCACAGGACATCTTTTCTGTATAGGTAACTTCTTGTCAGGTAACTTTTGTCAGGTAAGTTTTCCCCCTGACTCCCATATTCATTGCATTTGTCACTCAAGGAAAATTGTCACTGACCGTTGGAAGACAGAATAGCCTAATGGAATAATATCCATAGCATAGGATAAATCATTTGGCTGGATGAAAATGTTCAGGTGGGATAGCCCTCACTGTTAATTTCAGAATGTCCGGTATCTCAGTTCCAAGATGAAATTAAAATTCCTGTCTTTCCATCCTCAGCCACTATCCTCAGGTCACTCCTTCCAAAGTCCCTGTCTGCCCCCTACCCATATGACTTTACTCCAAAGGGCCTGTAAAGCTGGGCCAGAGAAATAGGCTTTCTGAGGGAATTATAAACCTGTGTGAATCATCAGAAGCCACTGCCTCCGGCCTCTTCAGAGGATGTCAAGAGATTATGAGCTGTTTTTTATCAATTCTTTATCCAGTTATTAATATTTCTGCCAAGACCCAGCAATGCCCTCTTGCTTTTCTCCCTTGGCTGAGCTCTTTTATATCCTCCTCCTTTCCTCTCTAGTTTTTCCTTCTGCTGTATACCTTGATCTATTTATTTCCTCCATTCCCATTCAGTGTGTGTTTTCCTTTGGGCAATTGTCCTGAATTATTTAATAGTCATTCTATTTTTTTTCTCCTGTCCACTCCTTCCCCTTGCTTTCTTCTCTTTATTGGTTTATCTAGGTTCCCTTCTGCTCTAGCGTACAACTCGCCCAGCAATCCTTATCTTTCTAATCATAAATCATGGCGTGGAAGATTGTGTGAGGACCCTAGGCAGGAGAGATGCAGCTCTAGGTAGGTGGACAGGGGAGGAGCATATATCAGTGACTGGCTTTCAGGAGGTAACAGATTTGATCATTTTTCAGAGAACACAGCAGGCAGCTTGTAATAGGTAATAATAAAGACACATCTTTCCATCATGTTTGCTAGACTATACTGAACTTGGGTTCAATCTGTCTATAGTCTTCATACTTTTCCACTGAGCTTTTCTCCTGGCATCTCTGGGTAAAGGTAAAAGGAAAATAATCTTGATATTAATAAAAACTTTGTTCTAGTTTTTCAATATTTTTATGGTTGTTAGTAGCTGGAAAAATAGCTTTCAAAAGGAGGAAACCCTGTTTACATACAGCTCCACACAAATACGCATATCTACATACACAACTGGGAAACTTGTTACATTAGGTAAGTTAGTCCTTTGGTGGCCTTTTTATAAATCCTTTCCCCCCCCACCCCCCAGGAGTCTTTCCATGGAAGGTACATATTGTCTCCTGTGGCCCTCTCTCTCCAATCTGGAAAAAGAGGATCATAGGATAAAATTGCTAGTTATACATCAGAGACTCCTACCAGAAAGACTGCAATTAAGGGAGGTACAGGCAGGAGGTCTGAACCTAAGGAAAGAACTTCTATAAACAGTCTTCTGGCATGCCAGTGTGGGAGACACTTTTGGGATAATGACAGGCCGTACTGATACTTCCCAAATCTTTGCTGCTATTTTTCCCTACTTGTGCAGTAAACTGAGGAGTTGTCAGCCATATGCCTTGTGATTTCCTCTGTCAGTTGCTATTTAGACTGTTTTTTGGAATAACTTTGTCATAGGGATGCCACCAAGTTAGATACTTGTTAGGTCCTTTTACTCAAGTATGAAACCTAGTTATTCCAATTCACTTACTCATTCATTCAACCAATATTTTTTTTAGTTCCTATATGCAAAGCAATGATAAGTCACATTGAGTGATGAAGAGATAAAATCTGATTTTATGACCTTGCCTCCGTGGCCATCCAAGTCTCTGTTCTTCATTTAGTAGGAGTGATGATATATTTTAGTATTCCCTAAATTGTGATCCCTTTGGAACACTGGAGCCATGTGTCATTAATGGGTATTTGGGGAAAAGAGGATTCCAGGATAAAATAAATGGGGTAACATTGGGAAAAATAAAGTTAAAGAATGTTTTTGTACTGCAAGGACTTCTCAAAGTCTTTGATATGCTAATAGATATTGGAGATGGTAGAGCCAATTGAAGACAGTTTTTCCAGATTCGATCTTGGGAAAGACTGCCTAATTCAATGTGGAAAGTGGTTAAGTATTATGAGAGATACAGTTAAAGTGGCTTGAGTGAGAAGAATAAAGGATTTTTTTTTTTAAGCTGGGAAAATCAAGGAATCCAGAGGAGACTGCATTTACATTGAACCTTAAAGCGTAGGTAGATTTTGGAATTGGGATTTGTGAGGACAAGTTATTTAAAACAAGAGTACTTGAAAAAAGGCAAACAAGTTGAAAACGTAACATATGTATGTGAGAGATTAGGTGAGGTGGACAGAAAAATAGTTTGTTGAACTATTAGTATGGTGGATCAGTTGTGGTGGTTTAGGACTGGAAAGGTAGATTGAAATTCTGGAAGATTTACTCAAATGAAGGAGGCTTTTATTTATTTATTTTTCCAGTGGAAATTATAAGCACTTCTTTCTAGTCTAAAAAAATTTTCCCAGAACAACTACCCGTACTACCAGCAAGTACCTCACATCCCATTGATCCTCTGTTTTCTCATCTGAGCAAATGAGAATGACCAGACTGACTCCTTGGGTTATTGTGGTCATTAAGTGGATGTTCTATGTAATATGTTTAGTATAGCATCTGATATATGGTAATTACCTAATATTAGTTATTTAGTTACTAGTTTCTTTGAAGACAAAAAAGTGTAAGCAAAGGCTACAGGTGTTCTCAAAAATGTGGAAGACTGGTCAGTTCTTCCTGCTTTGACCAGCATCTGTTAATCCTTTCATTTTTTGATTTCCTGCAACCCAGATTTCCATCTGTACTTTTACATTTTAAATACAGAAATTTGGTCATTTCAGGCCTCATTTTCTTTGTCTTTGGGTATTTTGCTTTTGGTATTATCTGCCCTATCCTCAGTGGTAAGGGTCTAACAATTGGTTCTCCTGGCGTGCACGCATGCACATGGTTATTATGAATTTTATTGATAACAGGATGTGTCGTACACAATTTAAAAGTTATAGTAACATAAACAATATTCTTTATTGTAAATTCCATAAAGCCAATTGATTCTCACAGAATATTTTGTTGATTTTTTCAAAAATTATTTTATCTGTAGACAACCTATGGTTGCAATTGATGAACAAAGGTAGTTTTAACACGAATTACTGGTTGGAATTTTCTTTACATTAGAGAGAAAGGAGATAGTAAAACAATGAAGACCTATGTCAGGAATTTATTTGTTTGTCAAAGACACAAGGACGTTTGTAGTCAGATAATGGTTTTTGAATACCAGAAAAATATTTCCTCAACTTTTTGTCCGTTTATAATGTGACAACTACAGAATGATGCACCTAAACTTAATTTTTTAATTATTACTACTATTTTTTATTATTACTATTATTATTACTCTTTTCTCCATCACTTAAAAAAGTCTAGGGGCGTCGGGGTGGCTGAGTTGGTTAGGCACCCAAGTCTTGATTTTGGCGCAGGTCATGATCTCAAGGTTGTGCAGTTGAGCCCTGCAATGGGCTCTGCATTCAGGCAGGCTCTGCTTAAGATTCTCTCTCTCCTCCTGCCCCTCTCCCCCACCCCTCAAATAAATAAATCTTTTCTAAAAAAAAAAAAAAAAGTGTAGAAAACCAACAAGGTAAACCCTATCCTTAGTGCAGAATGGTGGTAGTGTATTTACAAAAGGTATAGTGTCTGCTTTCTCAAACTTGAGACCATCATTTTTGGATCAGGCACCCAGCATGGAGGGCTAGCTGTGTACCCATGTATCCAGCACTGTGCTGGACCTTCTGGAATATTGAGAAGAAAATTAAGTAATGGTCAACCATTTGAAAATTGCTCTTTCCATACTCTGTCCTTTGCTTGGGCAAATAGATTTACTATGTTCTAGGCCAAACATGCCAGATTTTGCTTTCCCTCTGTACTTTATTGCACTGAAAAGGAAGAATGTTCTGCTTTTCCCAAGCATAGACCTGCCTCCACTAGTGCTTTTTTAATTTGTTTCTAGAATACCCCTCAGTCCTGCCTGCTTTAATCTCATCACAGCATGTTCCAGTAACATTTCTCAGCTCATGTTTTTTTGCTACTTGGCATCATCATCTCTAAAATGAATGCTACATTTTATACAGAGTCACATGATTAAGTGCTAGGTAAAACATCACAACTCTGGTCATCGTTTTGGGGGTACTTTGACAGGCGTTAAGTTTCTAAAACAAATTTCGTGCATAGGGATTTAATTAATTCACTGGTATTTCAGTTTTCCTTAATGATTAACTTGTATTTCCAATTTGTCATCAAAATATATCCTCTTTAGAAAATGTCCGTGTTAACCCACCATGATCCATTCTTAGGAACTTCCCTAACATCCTTTTTGCAAATGAGAAACATCTAAGTTTCAGGGCATCCTTTCTCAAATTTGATACTTTTTATAAAGGTGTGAGTATCACTCTTTCTGTATCTTGTGAGTAACTGAGGCCAAAATGCAGGAATTTTTCAAACCCACGCTAATGGCTTGGGAAATAAAATTGCTGTATACCAGCCGCATCTTGCTGAGGTTAGAGTTAATTCTAATGACTAAAAACAGAGCTGTGAATAGCAACTGCCAATTGCACAGGTGTGGTTGTCCACAGCACATTTAAATTATGTAAAGATTAGTCCCCAGGTTCAAATATCTCTGTTTCCTCCCAGACCCCTCTTTGAAATGATGCAGGTAGGTATTGGGGCCAATGTTCCTGAGTTGGCTGTCCTGCTGGGACTTGTTTAAAGGCATATTCCCCTACCTGGACTATTGCTGTTACTTCCTCTGGAATCCGCTGAGCTGATCTGTGTCTTTACTCCTCTGAACATACTTGTGGTTTTCAATTTAAGCTGTTTTTTTGTTTTTGTTTTGTTTTGTTTTTCCTTTTTAGTCCGTTATGACAAAAGCTTTTGCTTCAATGTCATTCCAGAGGAAGACACAGTCACTATTTATGTCATTGATAGCTTGCTGGTGCCCCTCATATCTTTGGGGTTTTTTCCTTCCTCTTCCCCCCACCTCATGCAAAGGAAAATGTTATCCCTCATCTTAAAGGTTAATGTGGATGGAGAAATCCCACAATCTCAAAGGCAGTGCAGTGATTTTCATGAGCACTGATACCTGCATGATTTACAGAGGACAGCAGGGACAGGTTTGCTCACTATCACATGCAGGCTGAGAAAATCAGGACAAGTACATGCTTAATCATTTCCGAGAGAAATACAAATGCTACCTTTTCAAATATGCCTCTGAGAAGGACATGAAGGACATGGTGAATGTTAAAAATACAGAATCTAATTACCAAATGAAACCTTAGCTACATATCCACTATATCCTTTCCCCTAAAATGTTACATTCGTGGGGATCTTGACATCTTTTCAGTGTGCCTTCTTTCTTTGTCTTCTTCCCTCCCTTCCTCCCTCTCTTCCTTCCTTTCTTTCCTTCTTTCCTCTCTCTCCCTCCTTGACAAGTGAGTGAATTTCCTGTTGGCAGTTTGGTAAGCTTCTGGTAGAACGGAATTATTTGTTAGAAATGAATATGCCTAAAGTTGCCCCTGCGGCCCAGAGTTACAGAGGGTGAATATAATAAGGGACAATATTCTAATGCTGGAGTCAAGTATGCACTCATCTCCCTGAATGCTTTTTTTCTGACCTATAATATATGATCCTTTTTAGATAAAGCACTGACCACTCTGAAAGTGTAAAATATTGAATACTCATCTTAAATCCATTTGTTTTTCTCAGTCTCCATAACCAAACCACCATGATTTCTTGCCTGTGTTATTGCAGTTAACTTCCTAACTGGTCTCCCTGATTCTATTGTCACCAGTTCTATAATTCATTCTACAGCTTCTAGATTGAAAACTTACGAACACAAAACAGATCCTATCATGATATGTGTATATAGAATAAAATCCGAACACTTTACCCTGGTTTACAAAGTTCTGTATGATCTGTTCCCCATGTACCTCTTCCATCTCTTTTCCTCATTTTGTTCCCCAGCCACCATGCTTCAGCCTCACTGGTCTCTCTTCTGTGTTTCTAACAAACTCAGTGGGCTTCCATATTAGGAACTCTGCATATAGCCTTCCCCATGCCCGGGACCCTTATTGTCTCTGCTGTTTATGCGGCTGGGTCATTCTTAACATTGAGATCTCTGCTTATATGTCACCTCATCAGAGGAGCTTTTCTTGACTATCCTAACTGTACTAGCTCTCCGATTAACCTCTCACAGTACGCACTTTTAATTCTTTGCATAGCTGCGAGCAGTATTCTTGTTTTTGTTACTTGTTTTCATTCCTTTGTTGTCTGTGGTCTGTTTTTCCCTGACTGGAATGTAACTCAATGAAATGAAAGAACTTTCTATCTTGCTCAATATTTTATTCTCAGTGCTTAAAATGGTGCATGGCACATATGGAAGCATTCAATAAGTGCTTGGAAAATGAATAAATAAATACATGCAGAAATGCAAATATGCTACATGCAAAGGGAAATCTGTCCCTGACGAGTCACATGCCCTCACTTCCCTCCTTACTGCTTAGATTCCCTTAGCATGATCCTCTCTACCTGCACACCCTTCAGCTCCTTTACCTCCTTCTCCTTTCAGCCATTATCCCCTGGTAATGCTCCAGTTCCGGGCACATACAACCATCCACCTACTCTTAGCCACTGAACATGGGTGGAGAGAAACACATAATCATGCTAGCCAGTTCTACTTTGAATCCACCATCTTAATCTTCAAATGAGATCTTGGCGCAGCTCTGTAATTATGTTATCACATTTAACCTATAGTAAGACTCACAGTTTTCCACCTTTTAACATCTCTGAAATCAAGATGCACTTTACAGTCAATGTCAATCTCTGTCATCAAGATGGCAGTTGTGATGTTAGAACATGGTTGCTTTCCTGGGGGTATGACTCAACTGAAAAGTGACTCTTCTAATTTTCAGTCAAGAAACACTTTAAGGATCATTTGAAGAAAAATTGTAAATCCTGCTTCTGGTTTGAAAACCTTACATTAATGTTTTCTGATAGAAAATCACCAGCATCAAAGTTGCAGAAACGGTATCTGTGTTCACACTCTGCAGTCTTCTCCCATTCTCTAATTGTTTTCACAGAAATCTTAACAAAATATTTTGAATAAGTAATATATTTACATTGTTCAAAAATGAAACCATTTAAAAGTTTGCATTGGAAAGTCTGACTTCTATCTCTGTCCCGTTCTTCTGGTTTCTTCTCCCCCTGAAACAGGTAACCTATTTTATTTAATTCTTAGATACCTTTCCAATGATTCTTCCTACAAATATGAGACGAAATAAGCATGTATTCTTATTTTATTTTTATTATCCAAAAAGTGTCAAAAAATGCATCTCTTTTCACCTTGCTTTTTTTCCACCTAACAATAGATATTACAGATCTGTACATATTAGTTCATAGAGTTTTCTCAAACGTGTGTAGTTACACATATTCCATTGTGCAAATATATCATGGTTTGTTTAACTGACCCTTATTGGTAGTCACCTTATTTTTAGTCATGTGTTGTTACAAACATTAATGTAGTGAATAACTTCATACACATATGACTTCATATAGATATAAACATGTAAGATAAATTTCCCCCAGAAAAGTTGCTGGGTAGAGAAAAAGTGTATGTTGTGGGTTGAATATTGTCACCCAGAAAAATATGTTCAGGTCCTAACCTTTCAAACCTGTAAATGTGACCTTCTCTGGAGATAGGATCTTTCCAGATGTTAACAACGTTAAGATGAAGTCATACTTCAGTTAAACCGAGGGTAAATTAAAATGAGGGCCCAAATTAATCCAATGACTGTTGTCCTTGTGAGAGGGAATTTTAGACAGAAACATACTGGGAAGAAAGCTGTGTGAGCATGGAGGCAGAGATTGGTGAGTAATGCATCTAAAAATCAAGGTACGCCAAAAATTGCCAGCAACTACTGGAAGCTAATGAGAGCCGAGGAAGCATTCTTCCCCGGAGCCTACCCCATGGCCCTGCCAACACCTTGATTTCAGACTTCTAGTCTCCAGAACTATGCAGTGCCCTCGTCCCCCTGCAAAAAAAAAAAAAAAGAAAAGTTGTTTTTAGCTATTCAGTTTGTGGTTCTTTGTAATGGAAGTCCTAGAAAACTAATACAATGCATTTGTAATTTTGATATATGTTTATTCTGGGTTATCCTCCATGGACATTTACTGTGTGCCCTCACCAACAAAGTATGGCATTGATTGCTCTCCTTTAGAGTCACCAATAGAAGATATTGTTAACTTTCTGGGTTGCTGCCCTTCTGATAGGTGAGAAATGACATTTCAGTGTAGTTGTAATTTCTATTTTCCTTTTCATGAGTAAGTATCTTGTCATACATTTAAGGGCTATTAATATCTCTTCTGTGGAATTCTATTTCTATATTTATTTTTTTCTGTTACTGCATTTTTGTTCCAATTTGTAATTATATTAAGGAATTAGTGCTTTGTGATGTGTATTGCAAATATCTTTTCCAATTTATCATTTATCTTTTGAAATACCAATTAGTTAAATTTTTGTTTATTAACCTTTTACGTGGCTTCTGGAATTTGAGTCATGATTCGCAAAATTTTTCTCTATTCCCAGTTTATAAGGGAATTTACCCGTGTTTTCTTTCAGAACTTTTTTTTTTCTTCATTAAAGGATTTCATTGGGAAACTTGAAAGGATAAAGTTGGATCCAACTTTATCTTTTTCCAGATGGTACGTAGTTTATTTCAACACCATTTATTCTTGAAATGTTACCTTTATCATATATCGAATTCTCATATATATTGGATCTATTTCTGGAAATTCTGTTCTGTTACATTGGCCTGTCTTTCTATTCATGTGCCAATAAAACCTGTCTTAATTTTTGAAGTTTTATAATATATTTTCATATGTAGGCAGGTTGGTCAGTTTCCTACCCACTTTCTGTAATAAACCTATTCCAATTAAGCTTCCATCTCTACTACTTTATCCAGATTGCTTTTATCAAGATTTCCAGTGAACTCTTTGTTGCTAAGACCAATGGTCAGTTCTCAGTCTTCATCTCACTAGGTCAGTAACATTTGACATAGTGGAATATTCCCTCGTCCTTAAAATATTCTGTTCAGAGATAGCCTTCACTCTTTATCCCTACTTCACTTGTTACTCCTTCTTAATGTTCTTGCACATTCTTTCTCATTGCTCTGGACTGCAAATGTCCCATGGCTTTGTCTTCTGACATCTTCTCCAACCTGTCCATACTCATTTTCTGGATGATCTCATTTCGAGACAGGGCTTTAAAGAAAACCTGTCTTCTAGTGACTATTATATATATATTTTTTTATCTCCAGGCAGGTCCTCTCCTATGAATGCAAGACTCATACCCAACTGTTTACTCAACATTTCTACTTCTGCACAAAAATTACTCTTCCCAAAACTGAATTTATGCTTTCCCTCTGCCAAATATACTCTTCTTTCAGTTAAACAAACCAAAAGTATTCAATAATCCTAACTCTTTTCTTTCCCTTACATATCACATCCATTACATCAGCAAATCCTGTTTGAGTTCTAACTTCAAAATATTTCTGGAGTCTAACCACTTCTCACTATCCCCACCACCAAGCTCTGGTCCAAGCCACTATCATCCCTTGCCAGGATTATCGCAATATCCTCCTGCCCAGCTTTTCTACCTCTCCTATAGTCTGTTCTTCCCATAGCAGTCAGATACTTTTTAAGACATGGAACACTACATCAAAAACTAATGATGTAATGTATGGTGATTAACATAACATAATAAAAAAATTATTTAAAAAAAGACGTATCAACACATGTCACTTTTTCTGCTTAAAACACCCCATGGGGGGCGCCTGGGTGGCTCAGTCATTAAGCGTCTGCCTTCGGCTCAGGTCATGGTCCCAGGGTCCTGGGATCGAGCCCCGCATCGGGCTCTCTGCTCCGCGGGAAGCCTGCTTCTCCCTCTCCCACTCCCCCTGCTTGTTTCCTCTCTCGCTCTCTCTCTCTGTCAAATAAATAAATAAAATCTTTAAAAAAAAGAAAAAAAGAAAAAAAATAAAACACCCCATGGGTTTATCTTATCTCACTCATCAAAAGCTTTATCATGACTCAAAGGCCCTAAATAATGTGACCTTCATGATGATTTCAGCTCTACCACCTTTGCCCACTCTTTTCCACCTGCAATGCTTCTATGTTGTTCCTTAAACCTGCGGCACATTTCCACTGCAGAGCCTTGCTACTTGCTTTTCTCTAACTTTTTATTTAATTAAATCCTTTCAACCATACAATGTGAGGATTATTATTTTCATTTTGCCCATGAGAAGGTAAAGTATGGGGAGTATAAAGTTCTTCCCAAGTCTGTACAGCTATTAATTAGCATAATTAGGACTCTAACCCAGATCTCTTTTGTAGTTAATTGTATACTTTTTATTATAGAAACGTTCTGGTTTCTAGTTCCACCTCTTTCTTTGTCGTTTGGTGCACCTCTCTGGGTAATGTATCTTGGCCTTAGTTTATTCTCCTAGGAAATGAGGACTTTCTTCTGTGGGATCTCAAAGTTCCTACCCTCTTAGATGCTCAGTAACTCCATGACTCTGGAAGTGTCCCAGGTGTGCTCAAAGTGAGAATATTAGTGATTTTGCTGAGATGAAGAGTAGGTAGCAAAACATGGGCAAGTGTCAGTGGAGAGAGAACTTTACTATTGCAGAAGTGGGGAGGCACTAAAGACTTATTTGTTATTTTAAGGATTTTTTTCGAGGTCTGTCCCTCTTGACAATAGGCTATTTCAATTCAGTGTCTACATGTAAATAAACCACCTTATCATTACAGGGTAAATCTTGTCACTACATCCAGGAAGAGAGGTGAAAACTAGGTTTTATCCAAACTTCTGAGCTCACAGGACCTTCTGTTTCCATTCTTTAAATTTAGAAAGCTTCTAGACACTCATCATCCTAATTATGGTCAGGATAAAAGTCACCCCAAAAGATGATGATATACACCTGTAAACCACTGTCCCTGGGTCAAACCAATCAGAGGGTCAGGGGAGGATACACTGGTTCCTGATGCTTAAGCTATCAGTGCCGTCATCAGCGTGCCTGCCTCCTACTCAACTGTGGCAGAGCCTCCTCAGCTTCTCCAGGGTTAACCCAGTAGCCATGACATCAGTCCACCTGGTGTCAGTGCTACTCCTGCCATTTTGTTATGATGCCATCTGCTTTGCCTGTAGCTGATCCTCCTTGTTCAGAAGGCATGACTCTCATGGATTTGGAGGGAGGCCTTCCCCAGCTTCCTCCGGTCGTCCACCTTTCATCTTCCTCAGGGCTATTAATGCTGTCACTCTTTATTTTACCTATTCATTACAGATTATTCTTATCCTCTAGGAACCTGGATAAGTTCACTAGGAACTGAGATAGAAGACATTTTGACAGAGAGTACTATCACTGCTCCATGCTTCTGAGGTAGAAATGAAACCACCAAATTTGGGGGTGCACAAGAATTGCTGTATTTCTTTATTTCCTTTCAATCAGATTAAATCCATATCAGAGCCTCATCCCACTAGACAGAGGGAAAGAAATTGAAACTCAATTTTCATTTGGAATCCTTCCTCACCCTGAAATACACAAAGTTTCTCCATTAGAGATTTTATATGATAAAAAGGCTACATAGGCCTGGTCTTCTGAGATCCTCACAGCTGCTGCATGCATCTGGTTCTGGAGTGGCAGTCCCGTTGACTGTGACATGAGTGGAAACACTGGAGAGGAGCATTATTTAATAAAAATATACATACAATCATAAACCAAAAATAAAGCAGCAATGAAATAAATAATTCCAGATGCTTTTTCCACCGTGATTTGTGACCTCCACACCTTTCTGAGCCTTGTCCCAAAGCCCATCTATGCTTTCTATGTCTTGCACAATGGTAAATGACACTGTCACATAGGACTGGAGAGCTATCTGTGCTTGACCTGTTATAACCAGTTAGTCCTAGTAGGCAGGGGCTATTGTTTTCCCCACTTCATGGAGAATCAGACATAAGTAATTGGCACAGGTTTACACAGTGAGCAAGTGACAAAGCCAGGATTTCAGTCTGGATGCTACAGCTCAAGTTCCTGAGCACATGGCGTTCTTTGTTAATCTCACATAAGCCCAAGTTGGTGATCATATAGCTCCTACTTTACGATTATGGAATAGAGGCAGGATAGGTTCTGTCACTTGCTCAGGATGACTCAACTGTGAGAGTGACAAGGGAGCCTGGACCAAACTCAGACCTTCTCAATCCCATTCTCATTTTTTGTTTGTGTCTCTTTAATCTCTGCCTTCTTCTTGGTTGCCCTTTAAAAAACAAAAACGGGGCGCCTGGGTGGCTCAGTCGGTTAAGCGATTGCCTTCGGGTCATGATCTCAGGGTCCTGTCATCGAGCCCCTCATCGGGCTCCCTGCTCCATGGGAAGCCTGCTTCTCCCTCTCCCACTCCCCTTGCTTGTGTTCCCTCTCTCACTGTGTCTCTCTCTGTCAAACAAATAAATAAAATCTTAAAACAAAAACAAAAATAAAACAAACAAACAAAAAAACCCAGATTCCCCTGAGAAGGTAACAGACTGCCCTGGCTGTAAGTATGTTTCCCAGTTTACTCTTGAGTGCAGGGTCTGTAAGGATACTTGAGCAGCACAAGGGCTCAAACAGATGCAGTGATAAGGTCATCTGTGTCCATGTCCTATGCCATGACCTTATTTTTTAACATGTATAATCGGAGACAGGCCAGTGTGATGTAGACACATACCTAAAGAGACAGAGAGATATCTGTTGTCAAGCACACTGGAAAAGAATATTCTGTCTCAAGCTCAGGCTAAAAATAAACTGTTTACAGTACGCTCACCCTCCCTCACACTGCGGTATCTCAGGAACGGAGGCTGAATTTAATCATTTCATCCTCTGAAGTGAAGGTCTCTATGGCTTAATATGCACACATCACAGATTTCAAATTTTGCTGCTAAAATTCAGTCTTCAACTAAAACCTAGCTGTCTCTTTGTCTTGAAATGTGTTCTAAAATGTATAATAAAGGTCTATTGAAACCAATAAAGCATTTCTGGAAAATGCTGGTTTAACCCACACAGCCAATTCCCTTTTTCATAAATTCAATTTGTATTATTTGGTTGAAGAGACTGTTCTCTGAGCCCTGACATAAGCAGGTGTTGAGGCTGACAGAGTTTGCATGGAAAAATCTGTGGGAAAAATCATGTAATTGATCTCATTTGTTAGGTATGTCAGACCTTGGCTGGCTCCAAGTCTCTACACGCCCTTCTATCATCCCTGGATCTAAGTAACTCCTACCTGACTTGGATGAGCTGGGTGGGGTGAGGGCTTGGGCCTCTGAATGTGCTGCAATGCTCCTGAATAGACTAATGCTATTTGTTTCTGAGATCTAGTCTTGGTACCTTGGTCTGAGTGTTGAATTTCTCATCTCCTATGTTGAAGTCCCTGCTTACTCCCAGCTTAGTTCCTGATTCTTCACAGAATAGAGAGCATTGCCTGCTTATACTAATTCTCCTCATCCCAAAATCCAGGGGATTTTGTATTTCTTTATTTCCTTTCAATCTTTGGGTTAGACAACCACAGTGCTGTGAGGAAAAGTGACACTAAAATTTAAAAATCAAAATCAACCTCAGCACTATTAATATTTTGGGTCAAAATCAAAATCAACCTCAGCACTATTAATATTTTGGGTCTAATAACTCTTTGTTGTAGGGAGCTGTCCTGGGTGGGCATTGTAGAATGCTTAGCAGCACCCCTGGCCTCTTCCTACTGGATTCCAGTAGCACCTTGTCCCCCAGTCATGACAAGCAAAGATGTCTCCTGATGTAAGATCTTCCTTAGAAGAGGTGGAGAAAATTGTTGCTGGTTGAGAACCAGTGTGCTTAAACTGTGCCTGTACCCAAGCATGGTTGCCAGCAACCACCGAAAAGTCTTCGGTGATCTCAGCGCCCAGTAGAAATATAAGCTTCAAACGTGAGTCAACATGTAATGTTAAATGCTCTACTAGATATATTAGCAAAGTAAAAAGGAACAGGTGGAATGCATTTTGATAATTTATTTTATCCAATACATCCAAATTATTACGTTTATACTAAATCTTTGACATCTGGTGTGCATTTTACACTTACAGCACATTTCAGTTTGGACTAGCCATATTTCTAGTGCTCGATAACCACGTGTAACCAGGGGTTATTGTATGGGCAGCAGTGATCGAGATTTCTAAAATGATTACCGTTCTTCAGTTCACTCTGAGACTCAGAATAGTGTAGTCCTATAAACATGAGGCTGGGGTGTCGGATGTAACCAGTTTGAATATTTCTGTATCTCTTTCTGACGTTATGCCCTTGTGATAATTACTGAATTGCTTTGAATCTCAGTTTCAATATTTGTATTGGGGAAATAATAATGGTTGCTTTTAGAAGACTAGTTATGAGGGTTACATGAAATAATGTACATACATAGTGCCTAGCACAGAGTTGGTGTTTACTAACCCAGTATCATCAGAGAACATGAATATTAAGTTCCTCTAGTGTTAGCCTCTTGCTTGAAACATCATCCATGCTACATCTTTTGGATATCATGCTATAGGCTCAGTTGGGCACTCATTGGGTTTGCAAAACACTGAATCATCCCAGGGAATCCACATTCACCCACTTGGTCCTGTCCAGCTGCTGTTAATTAAAGCTTGTTAATTAAAGCTACGTCTAAAGAAAATGACAAAAAAAGGATTCAACCCTCTCAGTTTCTTTTTATTTCTACTGATATTTTCCTACCTTTGCTACAAGTCGAATAATACAGGGTAGAAGAGAAAGAATTCTTGGATGCATCTTTCCCACCAAGCAGGGTCACCTGTAGAGCATAATCCTTTAAGCCACATTGCCATGTTGCTAGCAGGTTTCATCTACGGACACAACATTAACATTTGGCTAATGTTAAGGAGAGAACAAATGACTAGACCAGATTGGCTAGATAGGTGGCTACTTAATCCATCCTAATGGGTAAGATACATAAAAGATAGAAACTCATTATCATGGCAAAGACAGCCCATATTAGAAGAATATCTATTGTATTTTCATAAATACTTGTTTAGTTAAGGACTCATATCTAGAGGTGTTGGGGTAAACTGTTCATGATGGGAAGCTGACAGTCTTTCTGTACAGTAATTATTTCTTCATAGTTTTCCTACCTTTGTGTGGGGGGGAGTTCCTCCTCCCTGTCAATCCCCTTTCACCTGTGTGCAAATATGCATTGTCCAATGCAAGGTGCTAATTAATATTTCCCATTTGGCTCTGGATCGTCTTTGTCAAAGTCTTAAAGGAGGTTTTATTTTCTCCTGATCACCATGAAGTTATTGTGAGAAGCCTATCAACATTAGCTGAGAGACCTAGTCTAAGTGCCTACTATGTGTGAGGCATTGGAGAAGCCAGGAGTTTCTATCCTAGAGGACTTCAGAGTCCAGGAGGAAACAGCATGTAAATAAATGATCACAATAAGATATGCAACTTGTGCTATATGGGACTGAGGGAACACAGACAAAGGAGCAGGTTTTCATTTATTCACACATTTATTGAGCACCAACTTTGGGTTAGACAACCACAGTGCTGTGAGGAAAAGTGACACTAAAATTTAAAAATCAAAAACAAAAAAATGCCTGTATTTTGACTTTTCTTTTTCCTTATAGAATTGTTCCTTTTCCCAGGAAACAGATAGTCAAAGAGATAACTTTTATCTTTGTGTTCTGTCATATAAATATTTTTTTGGATGGTATCTTTGCTAACCTTTAATTTGATGCTGAATTCCTGGGCATACTCAATTAACTGGTCAAATCCAAAGAAAGATTCGACAACTTAAGTGGGCCTTTGTGACTATTAGATTTCCTTCTCTGGCCAAATTAATAGAGGTCTCCAGTTAATAGAGTTGTGTATGTATGAATAATATAATCTGATCAGTTTTAAGTTTAAGATTATAATGCAATGAACTTAACTCTTTATCTGTTTTAAAATTAATTTATTTTCTTGTTGCTAGTTTCAGATGTTCTTAGTGTCTTACAGGGTCTTAGAATCTTCATATATATCAATAATAATAATATCACAACAGAAATGTAGACTTAGGTTGAATTGTATATATATTTTTAAAAAGAATAGCATCTTAGATAAACTGTCTTTTCATAGCAAGTTTTTATTTTATCTCACAGTAGTCCCATAAAATTGAAATACTATTACATAATAACAATAATAATTCAACATAACACAAAAAGCGAAGTGATTATGTGGAATAACTTGACCTACAATGCCAGGTCTATATCCCATTTCCTGAGTCTCAGTCTTTGAACCCAATTAGAGAATATCTGTTGGGTTTACTTAAAATGTGTCTAACTTTTAATGGATTTTCCTCAAATTTCCAGCCTTTTAAACATTTTAGCAACATCATTTTTACTTATCTATTAGTTGAGAAATTTCACAGTTTGATATAATCAATCATTATTGATTGTCTACTAGGTATAGGATGGCCAATTACAAAACAGGCAGCAAAATTGCTTTCCTCAAGGAACTTACAATGTAAATATTGATGTATTAAGATCACTTTACCATGGGGTAGAATAATTATAATAGGTTTTTTAAAAGATTTTATTTATTTATATGACAGAGAGAAACACAGCAAGAGAGGGAACACAAGCAGGGGGAGTGGGAGAGGGAGAGGCGGGCTTCCCATTGAGCAGGGAGCCCGATGCGGGGCTTGATCCCAGGACCCTGGGATCATGACCTGAGCTAAAGGCAGACGCTTAATGACTGAGCAACCCATGCTGCCCAGTTATAATAGTTATTATAAAAACCTTTTTAATCTAACCATCGAAGTGTTATTGGTCAGAATTCCCTATGTAGTTATTCCATCCCTGGTCCTAGAGTCAGTGTGATATATTGGCAAGAGGATAGACAAATAGATCAATGGAACAGATAGAGAATCCAAAGATACCTCCACATATCTAGTCATCTGTAGTCCCATAAAGTTGATATACTATTTAAAGCATAGTTGTCAGTATAATTCAGGGAGAAAAGGATAGTATTTTTTTAATCTTATTTTATTATTTTTTATCATTAAAGTATAGTTGACATACAATGTTATATTAGTTTCAAGTGTACAACATAGTGATTTGACAATTTTATACATTACTTACTGTTCACCATGACCATTTGTCACCATACAGTGTTATACAATATTATTGATTATATTTCCTGTTATACTTTACATCTCTGTGACTTAATCACCTTTACCTTTTTCATCCATCTGCTCACCGTTTTCCCCTCTAGCAACCAGCAGTTTGTTCTCTGTATTTATGAATCTGTTTGTTTTTTTGTTTTGTTTTGTTTTTTAGATTCTACATATAAGTGAAATCATATGATATTTGTTTTTCTCTGTCTGATATATATATAAAATATTCTGTAGGTCCATCCATGTTGTTGTGAAGGGCAAGATCTCATTCTATTTTAGGGCTGAATAGTATTCCATTATTTACATTTTTATATATGCCACATCTTTTTATCCATTCATCTATCGATGGATGCTTAGGTTTCTTCCATATCTTTGCTGTTATAAGTCATGAAGTAATGAACATAAGGGTGCATATGTCTTCTTGAAATAGTGTTTTTGTATTCTTTGGGTATATACTGAGTCATGGAATTACTGGATTACATGGAATTTCTATTTTTAATTTTTAAAGGAAATTCCAAAGTGTTTTCTACAGTGGCTACACCAATTTACATTCCCACCAACAATGCATGAGGGTTCCCTTTTCTCCATATCTTGGCAACACTTGTTATTTCTTATCTTTTTGACACTAGCCATTCTGATAGGTGTGAGGTAATACCTTATTGAGTTACATTTACTGGATGAGTAGTGATGTTGAGCATCTTTTCATGTGTCTGTTTGCCGTCTGTATGTCTTTGGAAAAATGTCTTTTCAGGTCTTCTGCCCAGTTTTAATTGGATTATTTGTTTTGGTGTTGAGTTGTATAAGTTCTTTATATATTTCGGGTATTATATATAACCTTATTGGTTATATCATTTGCAAATATCTTCTCCCCTTCAGGAGGCTGTGTTTTCATTTTGTTGATAGTTTCCTTTGCTGTGTAAAAGCTTTTTGTTTTGGTGAGTCCCAACAGTTAATTTTTGTTTTCGTTTCCCTTGTTTTAGGATATATACCCATACATATGTTGCTAAGGCCAATGTCTAAGAGATTACTGCCTATGTTTTCTTTAAGGAGTTTTATGGTTTCAGGTGTCACATTTAAGTCTTTAATCCATTTTGAGTTTGTTTTTCTGAATGGTGTAAGAAAGTGGTCCAGCTTCATTTTTTGTGTGTAGCTGTCCAGTTTTCCCAGCACCATCTATTGAAAAGACTGTCTTTTCCCCATTGTATATTCTTGCCTCCTTTGTCCTAGTTTATTAGACCATAGAGATTTGGGTTTGTTTCTGGGTGTGCTATCCAGTTCCTTTGATCTATGTGTCTATTTTTATGGCAGTACCCTACTGTTTTGATCACTATAGCTTTGTAGTATGTTTTGAAATCTGGGATTCTGTACCTCCAGCTTTGTTCTTCCTTTTCAAGTTTCTTGGTCTATTTGGGAGATTTTGTGGTGCTATACAAATTTTAGGATTATTTATCTAGTTATGTGAAAAATGCTATTGGTATTTTGATAGGTATTGTATTGAATCTGTTGATACCTTTGGGAAGTATGGACATTTAAACAATATTAACTCTTCCAATCCATGAGCATAGTATAACTCTACATTTGTTTTTTCATCTTCATTTTTTTCAAGGTCTTATACTTTCAGTATAGATCTTTCACCTCCCTAGTTGAATTTATTTTTAGGTATTTTGTTCTTTTTAATGCAGTTATAAATGGAATTATTTTCCTAATTTCTCTTTCTGCTACTTCATTATTAGTGTTTAGAAATGCTACCAATTTTTGTGTATTAATTTTGTGTCCTGCAACTTTACTAAATTCATTTATTACTTCTAATAGTTTTTTTTTATAGGGTCTCTAAGATTTTCTATATTTAGTACCATATCATCTGCAAATAGCGACAGTTTTATTTCTTCCTTATCAATTTCAATGCCTTTTATTTCTTGTGTGACTGCTGCAGCTAAGATTTCCAGTACTTTTATAAAAGCAGTGAGAGTGAATATTTTTGTATTGTTGCTGATCTTAGAGGAAAACTTTCAGTTTTTCACCATTGAGGATGATGTTAGCTGTGGGTTTGTTATAAAAGGCCCTTATTATGTTGAGGTATAGTCTCTCTAAACCAACTTTGTTTAGAGTTTTTATGCTGAATGGATGTTATATTTTGTCAAATCCCTTTTCTGCATTTCTTGAGATGATTGTATGGTTTTTATACCTCCTTTTTTAAATGTGACTTATCATGTTGATTGATTTGCAAATATTGAGCCATCCTTGCTTCTCTGGGATAAATCCCACTTAATCATGGTGAATGATCCTTTTAATGTATTGTTGAATTTGGTTTGCTGATATTTTGTTGAGAATTTTTGCATCTATGTTAATCGGGGATATTGGTCTGTAGTTTTCCTTTTTAGTAGTATCAGTCTGGTTTTAGTAGCAGGGTAATGTGGGCCTCAAATAGGATGAATTTGGAAGTTTTCCTTCCTATCCTATTTTTTGTAGTACTTTGAGAAAAATAGGTATTTACTCTTCTTCAATTATTTGGTAGGAATCACCTGTGAAACCATTTGGTCCTGGACTTTTGTTTTTTGGGAGTTCTTGATTACTGATTCAACTTCGGTACTAGTAATAGGTCTGTTCAAAATTTCTGTTTCTTCCTGGTTCCATCTTGGGAGATTGTTTCTAGAAATGTATCCATTTCTTTTAAATTGTCCAGTTTTTTGTCATGTAACTTTTCATAATATTCTCTTATAATCCTTTGTCTTTCTGTGGTATCAGTTGCTATTTCTCGTCTTTTCATTTCTGATTTTATTTATTTGAGTCCTCTTTTTTTTCTTGATTAGTCCAGATAAAGGTTCATCAATTTTGGTTATCTTCTCAGAAAACCTCCTCTTGGTTTCATTGATCTTTTCTACTTTTTTTTCTTTTTTAGTCCCTATTTCATTTATTTCTGCTCTGATCTTTATTATTTCCTCCCTTCTACTAACTTTGAGATATGCTGGTTCTTTTTTTTTTCATTTTTTTTAGTTATAAGGTTAGATTGAATTTTTTGTTTGTTTCTTGAAGTTGGCCTTTATTCCTAGAAACCTTCCTCTTAGAACAGCTTTGCTGCATCCCAAAGATTTTGGACCACTGTGTTTCTATTTTCATTTGTCTCCCTGTATTTTTTTATTTCCTCTTTGATTTTGTTTGTTTGTTTGTTTATCCATTAGTTGTTTAATAGCATGTTCTTAGCCTCCATGTGTTAGTGTTTTTTTCTAGTTTTTTTCTTGTAATTGATTTCTAGTTTCATACCATTGTGGTTGGAAAAGATGCTTGATAAGATTTCAGTATTTTAAAATTTGTTGAGACTTGGTTTGTGGCCTAACATGTGACCTATCCTGGGGAATGTTCCTTGAGCACTTGAAAAAATGTGTGTTCTGTTGTTTTTGGATAGGATGTTCTCTACATGTCTGTCAAGTCCATTTGGTCTAATGTGTCATTCAAAACCACTGTTTACTTGTTGATTTTCTGTCTGAATGACCTATCCATTGTTGTTAGTGGGACATTAAAGTCCCCTACTATTATTGTATTGCTGTTAATTTCTCCATTTATGTCTGTTAATATTTGCTTTATATAATTAGGTGCTCCTCTAATGGGTGCATAGATATTTACAATTGTTTCATCCTCTTGTTGGATTGATCCCTTTATTGTTACATAATCTTCTTGTTTCATGCTACAGTCTTTATTTTAAAGTCAGTTTTGTCTGGTGTAAGTATTTCTACCCCAGCTTTTTTTCCCCTTCATTTGCATGGAATATTTTTTTTTTTCCATTCCTTTACTTTCGGTCTGTTTGTATCTTTAGGTATCTTGTAGTGAGTCTCTTGTAGGCAGCATATAGATGGGTCTTGTTGTTTTTTAAGTCCATTTGGTCACCCTATGTCTTTTGATGGAAGAATTCAGTCTATTTTCGATTTAAAGTAGTTATTGATAGGTATGTACTTATGACATTTTGTTAATTGTTTTCTGGTCATTTTTGTAATTCTTTTCTCCTTTCTTCTTTTGTGGTTTGATTGTTTTGTCTAATATAATGCTTGGATTCTTTTTATTTTTTGCGTATCTATTGTAGGTTTCTGATCTGTGGTTACCATGGGGTTCATAGATAATATCCTATGTGTATAGCAGTCTATACTGCTTGCTTAAGTGTGAACACATTCTAAAAGCAATAAAATTTTTATAACCCCCTCCATGTTTTATGTATATGATATATTTGACATGTTTTTATTTTATGTATCTGTAGACTAATTTTTGTAGATGTAATTGATTTTACTACTTTTGTGTTTTAACCTCCATACTGGCTTAGTAAGTGATTAATCTACTATGTTTACTATATGTTTGCTTTTACCAATAAATTTTTTTTCTTTCATAATATTCATGCTTCTAGTTAGAGCCTTTTCTTTCCACTTAAAGGATTCGCTTTAACATTTCTTGTAAGTCTCACTTAGTGGTGATGAGGTCTTTTTAACTTTTGTTTGTCTGGAAAAGTTTTTATCTCTCCTTTGATTCTGAATGATAATCTTGCTGGGTAGAATACTCTTTGTCGTAGGTGGTGTTTTTTTTTTTTTTTGTCTTTTGAATATATCATGCCTCTCTCTTCAGGCCTGCAAAGTTTCTGCTGAAAATCAGCTAATAACCTTATGGGCTTTTCTTTTTTTATAACTGTTTACATTTATCTTGCTGCTCATAAGATTCTTTATCATTAAATTTGCCATTTTAATTATTATGTGTTACAATGTGGACCTCCTTGGAGTCATCATTTTTGGGGCTCTCTGCCATTTGTGAACATGGATGTCTGTTGCCTTCACCAGATTAGGGTAGTTTTCAGTTATTATTTCTTCAAAGAGGTTTTCTGCCCCCTTCTCTCTCTGCTCTTCTGGAACCCCTATAATGTGAATGTTACTGTTCTTGATGATGTCACTGAGGTCTCTTTAACCTGTCCCCATTTTTTATTCTTCTTCTTTTCTTTTTTGCTGTTTAGTTTGGTCATTTTCCATTTTTCTGTTTTACAGTTCATTGATCTCTCCTTCTGTACAGTCTAATCTCCTATTGATTCCCTCTAGTTTATTTTTAATTTCAGTTATTGTATTATTCTGCTCTGACTGGTTGTATTTTCTGTCTCTTTGTTGAAGTTCTCACTGGGTTCATCCACTCTTCTCTCAAGTCCAGTGAGTATCTTTATGACCCTTACTTTTAACTATTTATCAGGATATCACTTACCTGTTTTGTTTAGCTCTTTTTCTGTGATTTTTTTTCTTGTTCTCAACAGCACCAGGAGCAAATCCTGCCTAGTGTGCCTGCAGCAGACAAAGCAGGTCATGCAGCCAGCTGGGCTAAGGACCAGCCCTACCCACCAGCATGTGCATAGCTGACTTATTCCAATGTCTTCTCATTATGTCTAATTCTTTTTATTTGTTTATTGTATTAGGTAGGTCAGCTATGTCTTCTGGCCTTGAAAGTGGTGGCCTTGATTTAGAGAGCTTCTGTGGTGCCCCATAGTGCAATCCCCCCCTGGTCACCAGAACCAGGCACTCTAAGGTTGTTTCCTGTGTAGGCTGCATGCACACCCCCCCTTTGTGGTCACAAAGGCTATGTGCATGCTGGTGGGTAGGGCCGGTCTTCAGTCCAGCTGGCTGCAAAGACCTGTTTTTTCTGCTGCAGGCACACTAGGCAGGATTTGCTCCTGGTGCTGTTGAGAGGTCCAACTGCAGCCACCAATGAGCTTGCTGGTGGGCAGGGTCTGTCCTCAGTCTTGCTGTTTGCAATTAGCTACTATGACAGCTGCAAGCACACTAAAAGGCAGGGCTTGCTTCCTTCATAGCCAGCTAAGAGGCCTAGCTGCAGGAACTTCAAGTGTGCTGGTGTATGAAATTGTCTCCCCTGCCTCCCCTGCACCCCCCCAAGGGCAGAAGTCACTTCAGAAGGGTGCTGGTCCTGGTCAGGGCTACCTACTGGGTGGGGTGGGGCAGGAGCCACTTTGGAAGGATGCCTGCTAAAGCAGGCTGGTTGGGTGGGGCAGATAGGTCCACAGGGGAACTACTAGGGCAGGGCTTGTGGTGTTAGCAAGGTAGACAAAGATTGTTAGAAATGGCTCCCACAAGCATTTGGTTATCAAAGCTTGTGGGCGAGGGGGAGTGGCAAAAAAAATGGTACCCACCAATACTTTTGTTCTTGGAGAAATCTACAGATTCCTGCCTCTCTGGCACATATCCTAAAATTAGTCAAGAAATCACCTTCACGTATACTCCAGGTACTTTTCAAAGTGATGCTTATGTGCTGTGTCTTAGGTCATATTATTCAGTGTGTTGGTTCTTTAAGGGTGGGGACTCATTTTCCTAAAGCCCTCTGGCTTTCCTGGAGTTATCCCCTGGCCAATTTTTAAAGCTTCCTGGAGTTATGCCCTGCTGATTTTCAAAGCCAGACATTATGGGAAATTATCTTCCTAGAGCAGTCCTCAGGGCTGGGGTTGCCCAGTACGGGGTCTGATTCCCTCCCTCCTCCATGCTTGTGATGTTTTCTCATTGGGGTTAGTTACTCAGGGGCGTGTTTTTCCCAACTGTGTCTCCACCCCTCCTACTCTTTTTCATGTGGCCTCCTCTCTACAACTAATGGAAGATCTGTCTTGCCAATCTTCAGGTTGTTTTCAGTGTTAGCTGCGGTATGTGTATTTGTTGCCTTGGTGTGTCCATGGGAGGAGGTGAGCTCAGGATCCTCCTACCATCTTCCCTGTGGAGTCACTAGAATGGTATATACAATAAATGGTGCTGAATTACATGGATATTCATATCAGAAAGAAATGTAATCTGACCCCTACCTTATACCACACACAGAAGTAATTTGAGATGAACTATAGATCTAAGTATGAAAGGCAAAGCAATATATCATCTAGAAGATGACACAAGAGAATATCTTCACGTTCTTGTGGTAGGGAACAATTTTTAAAATATAACTCAAAAACATTAACCATAAAGAGATCACTAAAATGGTCTTTATTAAAATTAACTTTGTCCGACAAAAGGAAAAGTAGTCACAGGTGGGAAAATGTTGCATTGCATATATCTGACAGAGAACTCTTTTCAAAATATATAGAACACTAGGGGCACCTGGGTGGCTCAGTCGGTAGAGCATTTGACTCTTGGTTTCATCTCAGGTAGTAATCTCCAGGATTGTGGGTTTAAGCCCTGCGACGGTTCCATGCTTGGCAGGGAGTCTGAGATTCTCTCCCTCTGCTTCTCTCCCGACTCAAGCTCACTTTCTCTCTCTAAATTGAATAAATAAATATTAAATATATATGTGTATATATATTTAAATCTTATATATATATAGAACACCTACAAATCATTTTTAAAAAGGTAACTAAAAGTAAAATGGGCAAAAAAATTGAAGACGATATGCAAATAGCCAATAAGCATAAGAAAGGATGCTCAATATCATTAGTCATAAGGAAAATGCTAATTAAAACCACAGTGAAATACCACTTATAACCCCACTTAAAGCCCAAATCAAGAGAACTGATAATATCAAGACTTGGTCATGATGCAGAGCCACTGAGCCTCTTATTACTGCTGGTGGGAGTGTAAATGAGTATAACTGCCTTGAAAACTCTTCAATACTATCTATTAAACCGAACACGTGTATACATAAGAACCAGTAGATGTACAAAAGAAAGTTCGTGATGGCTTTATTCACAATAGCCCCAAATTGTAAACAATCTAAATGGCTATCCATAGAATGGGTAAATAAATTGTGATATATGCACTTTGTGGAATAATACACAGCAAAGCAAATGATGAACTATTGCTATAGTTGTATGAGCATGGTTTAATCTCACAGATGAAGAATTGAGAAAAAGAGGCTTAACGTAGAGAGTAACACATATTGTTGGATTCCATTTATCTGAAGTTTTAAAAAAGCCAAAACTAATCAATGGTGATAGAGGTCAAAGAGTGTTTATCTTTGGATAAACATATGAACAAAGTAGGTTACCAAGCGTTCCAGAAAATGGGAGTGTTGGAAGTGTTCTACATCTTTTCTTAGTGGTGATTATATGAATGTATACACACAAATATTCATCAAGTTGTATACTTAACATTTGAACAATTTACTGCAAGCTTTATATTATGTGGTAAGGAGGATAATAGCCTCACCGTCCCCCAAGATGTCCACAACCCAATCACTGGAACCTGCAAATATATTACCTTACCTGGCAAAGGTAATTAAGATTTTGCAGAGTTAATTCAGATTAAGGATATTGAGATCAGGAGATTATCCTGGACTATCTGAGATGGCCTGATCTAATCACCTGAGTCCTTAAAAGTAGAAGACGATGGAAGAAGGGTCAGTTAGGGAGATGAGGCATAAGAAGGACTCAACCCATTATTGCTAGTTTTGAAAATAGAGGAAAGAAGCCAGGAGCAAAGGAGTGTGAGCAGCTTAGAATCTGGAGAAGGCAAGGGAACAGATTCTGCCCTAGGACTTCAAGAAAGGACCATATTCTGGGTGACACCTTAATTTAGCCCAGTCAGATTTCCCCAACCTACGGAACTATAAAATGATACGTTTGTGTTGTTTGCAGCCACTGAATTTGTGGTAATTTGTAACGGCGGCAATACACAACTAATATACCTCAGAAAAAAGGAAATGAAAAACAAAGCACTCCTATTTCTCCTTTTTGAAAGGTCTTATAAGTGACACCCACTTGCTTCCCCTAAACCTGGTTACTCTATCCCTGGAGCAGCCAGAGAGCTCCATTTTACTACCATTCATCTTATTTTGTCTTATTTCCCTACCAGAGTGCAAGTTCTCTGAGGGCATTTTTATACCATACCTAATGCCAGGTACTGTATGTATGTACCTTTTATGTAGTAGATGCTCCATCTGTTTGGTAAATTAAATTAGGTTGAACCACTTATCTGTATGAGAGGCAGTGACCAGGACAGACATGGTGCTGCTAATGCGTTCTTTTAGCCTACTTAGCTAGCTTTCAACTGCAAAGATACATTAACGTTAGCGGTTCTGAATAATGAAGCTGAGGTTGTTTAAAACAGCAGTCTGGCATCAGATGAAATATTTCCATATCATTCTAGATTAAATAAAACATTTACCATTTCATGCTTTCTTTCCTGGCAATTTTGTCTTATCCTTCACGTTAGTGATTTGTTCCACATGGCCACTCATTTAGGATAACAGCAGGCCAAGAGGCGTGACAATGGGAGACAGGCCATACCTGATCACTGATATTCCATTATGCTTCTTTGAGCTGTGGGCCTGGTAAAATTGTTAGTGTCTTAAAACAAAGGAACTGTGCTTGAGTCCACATATTAGGAATTCAACGACTGCAGTTGCAGTCATCAGGTTATACTGTAAGTGGGGCCGCATGGCTATAAAGGGAGGCCACCATCAAAATGAACTGTTTTTCTTGTGTCCAGTTGAACAACAAATATTTTTTAGCACCTATTATATGTGCAGCCCTATAATAAGTACTGTGGGGGATATGAGAGAGAAGGGAGATTCCTTATACTTTAAAAATGTGTAATACAATTGGGGAAATGAAACATTTAAGAAAATAACACAGGAATGAGACCAATACATGCAAGAAAAATCCAGAAGGAGAGAGCATTTCATGCAGCAAGGCTTTGCAGAGTTGGCAGTTTTCAAGATAGGAATTACACTTAGGAATCAGAGGTGGAAAGCTGAAGAATGCATTGTAGGTGATATGTGCATGGAACATTGCAGGAACAACCCCCAGCCCCATTTGTCTGGGGTGGGGTTTCTAAACTTGAGCACTCTTGACATTTTAGACTATGTAATTCTTTGTTGTGAGGGCTGTCTTGGGTATTGTAGGATGTTTAGCAGCATCCCTAGTCTCTACCAACTAGATGCCAGTAAGTCCCTTTCTCTTGGAGTTATGCCAACCAAATGTGCCCTGGGGGGTAAAATTGCCCCCAGTTAAAAACCACCGTGCTGGAGTAAAAGTTCACAGAGGGAACTCAAGCGAACTGCATGCCATGACAAGGAGTTTGGATTTTATTCTACCTATAATAGAGAACCACCGGAAACATTTGTGCTAAAGAATGTCAGGCTGAAAATTGTAGTTTGAAGGTAATCTATCGGATTGAGATCCCCAAGAAGAATTGGAGGAAGGCATTGTGGGGAAAAGGAAGAACAACCCAAATCCTATCCCAGTAATCCAAGCATGAAATGATGAAAATTGGTGGCAGTAAGACTAGGGAGCACTCACTCAGGGACTGCAGGTATTCTTAATGCCCTGCAACCTCAAAGTACTTTGAATTTTAGATCAGCATTTCAACATCACGTTACATGTTTTATTTGAATACCGAGTTCTCAGAGATAGTTCTTTTAGGAAAATGAAGCAGAACTCCCTGCACCCACTCATGGGCTTCCCTGGAGAGAAGAGCGGCCACAGGCAATCTGTAATCTAAAGCAGTCTGCAGCATGGGAAGCTTGGCTGGGAACGCTCTATGGCCTGATGGTTAGGAAAAGTAGTGTAGCAGCCCAGGACCAAGCCTGCGGTGCAAATCTGCTGGGACCATACTGCAGGCCTGTAGAGAGAAGACTGGCAGAAAGTTCTAAGCCTCCAGAAGCCTCTGAGGCAATACTTTCTCTCTCATGCTCCATTCTCTCTATAAATTTCAAATTATACCCAAATACAGTAAAAAAAAAAAAATTTTTTTTAACAAGTATTTTTTCCTTCTTTTTTTTTTTTTCCTAGTGAAATAGTGAGAGAAAAGGGGGAAATAAATGTATTATACTCTCCATTCTGATGGCCCTTTCTTAGCTCACTGAACTAGGCTGGAATATTGGGAAAGCTGTTAGCATGGCTGAGCTGCATGGAGGGCCACTTCCTTTGTGGTTTAAAAGCAACACTGTAGGGACACCTGAGTGGCTCAGTCAGTTAAGTGTCTGCCTTCAGCTCAGGTCAGGATCCCAGCGTCCTGGGATCAAGTCCCAAGGCGGGCTCCCTGCTCAGTGGGGAGCCTGCTTCTCCCTCTCCCTCTGGAACTCTCCCTGTGTGGGCTCTCTCTCTCTATCAAATAAATCAATAAAATCTTTTAAAAAAAAGCAAGACTGTAAATGCATTTAGAGAAGTGTTTATAAACAAATTGTAAAAAGATGTTTGTAAGAAAAAAAGGAAACAGAAGCTTAAAGGGAGAGATTAATAAAAATTGAGAAAATTTGCCTAATATAAAACTAGCAATTATTTCAAAAACAGCAAATATTCTAATTAATAAATATTTCCATTCTCAAACTTAAATTAATTCATCAGTAATATTTAATGAGAAACTTTATGGGAGAAAACTTCAAGTATTATTGTATTATTGGTTAAGTTTAAAAATAAACTGGAGGCGCCTGGCTGGCTCAGTCCTTAAGCATCTGCCTTAGGCTCAGGTCATGATCCCAGGATCCTGGGATCGAGCCCCACATCGGGCTCCCTGCTGAGCAGGAAGCCTGTTTCTTCCTCTACCACCCCCCCGCCCCTGCTTGTGTTCCCTCTCTTGCTGTGTCTCCCTCTGTCAAATAAATAAATAAAATCTTTGAAAAAAAAAATAAACTTGAATGAATGGACACAGAAGGATATATCTAGATAGAAAGCTTAAACAAGTATTACAGGTGCCACTTCTTCCCAATTCAACTTAATTGAATTAATTAATTGAATTAATTCTGAGTATTTGGGGGGAATGCAACATGATTTTAAAGTTGATTTGGAATTCTCATACAATTGAGATTATCATCCCTCAAAAGTTCTGAAAAGGTGAGAAATTGAACAGGAGTAAAGTGGACCTCCCAAATGTTAAAACATGAAGGAAACAAAACTAAACAAAAACCAAGCTAGTTAAAAGATATGGCTGCAAAAACAGATTTCTAGCCTAAGATAGCTTAGAAGAACGTATAACTGCTGCAAGGTAATATTTGAAATAAAGTATTTTTAAAATAGTAAAAAAAGCAACAACACCAACACTGGAAACTCAATAGACAGGTGTTCATATTTAGGATACACTGATAGAATTCAAGAGATTTCCTCAAATAGATTAAAATTTCCCTGAGGACAATGACGACATATTTTCCATTTTTCTCCACATCCTCACCCAGTAAAGTGAAAGGGAAATAACAACTTCTAATCAATACTTGTCTGAAATTAAATTCACCATGACCCATCATTAAAATGATTCGTCAAAAGAAAGAAGTTCCTGAGTGTCATGATAACATGCCACAAGTTGAGGAAATACACCAACACAAACATGGTGTATTGCCGTGGAACATGAGCTTGGGATTCAGACAACTGGGATTCAAATCGTGCCTTCACTGCCTTCTAGGTATATGACCTTATTTATTCTCTGTACTCCAATTCCCTCCATTATAAAATGGGGCTAAAATAGGAACTTTCAGGGAAATTGTACAGAATTAATGTATAATTAAATATATATGTGTATATATATGTTATGTATACATGTAAAAGTACATATCTGCATACATACACATATACATATGTATGTATATGTATAGATATATGTGTATGTGTACATATATATAAAATACATTAAATATATATAATACATAAATGTTTTATAAATGGAAACTATTATTTGAATGGTGAATACAAATTAATGTGAATAATATTTTTAATACTCATATATTGAATGTTAGTATTTTCAAAGTGCTGGCTATTTAAATGGACCTGCTAGGACATCCTTTGACACTATGAAGAATCACCTTCTGATTTGTTATTTAGTGGCTGTGGATTTTAATATATTGGTTTGCTGAAAGTAGAGAGTTCCCCTCAATCACGAATTACTTAGGAGTCAGCAGTGAGTAGAAAAAGCATGGTCTGGGGGCAGATCTCAGCTGTGACAATGATACTCTCTGTGACTTTGCTTCCTTGAGCCTTATGCCCTTGCCTATAACAAAGATGATGCCTACCTCCCTTGTTAAGAGAATTAATGTATATGTCATCTGTGGGGTCTAGGCCACAGAGAAATTTAATGTCACATTTACCTGTCTCAAGAAAAGAGACTTTGGGCTGTGTTACCATGTGGAAGTCCTTCCTAATCCTAGAAAACATAAAAAATCTGAGACCCTCTGGTAGAAAAGTTCTCATTCTCCATATAAATGCAAAAATATTTCCATTTCAATGACAATCAGTCCCAAGTGCATGCTTCTCAATCACCTTTGCTTTTTCTGTCATACATATCAAGTAAATGGGCCTGATTCAAGTGGGCTGCAAAGCTTGCTGGGGAAGGAGCAGTCAAAACATTAAAGAATAAGGTCCTGCATTATGATTTTTGAGGAAGAGGCATATCTGCTTTGTAGCAATCACTTCCTTGGCCCATGAAACTCTTTTTTTATTGACTATAGAATGTAGACATACTGCCAAGGGATTTAAATCAATTTTACACAGTCACTTTCTTGAACTACCATTACTCCAACAAGATTCATATCTGCAGCTGATTTGGAGAGAATTGTGACTAAAATATCAGAGCTGCAACTCTTATTGAAAAATTCCTCTCTGTAGATTTTTATTTTTCTGGCACTTAAAAGCCTAATACCAGAAAGAAATGAAATCCCATTTCACATCAGCCTCTTTAAATGTGGCTTTTAACTATCATAATTCCTAAGTCTGGGTTCACACATATCACATTACTCCAAACAGAACATTGGGATTAATGGTCTGGTATTAAAAGCAGAAACAAAAATGCAATTGCTTGGGGAGGCACTTAAGTACAGTAATACCTGGCAGAAGAAAAGGGTTGATACACGGCTGAAAAGCTAGCTTTGCATTAGTTATCAATGCAACATTGTTGGAAAGTAATAGATCATTCTTCCATTTGCTGGCGTTCTGAAACAATGTGTATAATTGATGTGTTTAGCCCTTGATAAATTGGGTTCATTTAACTGCAGCATTGAAAATACATTAAAAAGACCAATCCGGGTATCTCTCCTTCTTCACCTTATGACCACTGGGATTCCAGGTTATTAGCTGAAAAGAGCCATAACATTGAACTCATATCAGGTCCTCAGTATGCCTGTCCAATACTGTCCAGGCACTGGGGACACAAAGAGGGAAAAGAAATGATATCTGACCTCACATACTATGGGGAAAGGGAGATGTGATCAGTTAATAACAAATAAAGATGCCTTAAAATACAAGTAATAGAAAGTTGGCATCTGGTTCTAGACCTATTGGAGAATAAGTAAAGACTTACTTCCTTAATTAGACCTTAATTAGAATCTTAGAATTCCCAGAAAAAAATATAGGAGATAAATGGGTTTCAGGACAAGTTTACCAAATAAAATAAAAGCATTGTGAAACATTTGGGTTTAGGGTGATTTGGGTGAATAGGGTCATTTGGTCTCTGGACATGTGTTTGTCAGGGGCGGGCGGGGGGAGGTTGGGGTGTGGCTGAAGACCAAGAAGGACAAGGAAATAAAAAGTAGACTGCAACATGAGAGGGCTAAGGAAACATTGGGGGTTGCTAGAAATAGTTTTCTAAACATGTTCTTTCCTTTCTATTATATTGCTCTGAATAAATCATGACATGTACAATAGCTACCATGGGAGAGAGAAGTAGCAGTCCAGTACTAGCCCAGTTGAGTCCAGTACCAAACATAGGCAGTAGACATAGGCAGTAAGTTCATCACCATGGAAATTGAATGGACATGGAGAGATGCTACATCGAGAACCACAGACATGCTTATCTGTCCCAGAGCATCCTTCTCTTGGCTTCCTAGCCCTTCTATCTACAACCAGGGGATCCCAGAAAAGAGTATTACCTGGGATTGAGGTATTAAGAGAGTCTCTGAAGTTAGGAGATGCCTATGGGCAAGGTGAGAGAGACATAAAAAAGGAAAGTTCAGATATAATCTGAGTTAATGTACTGGAAGATATGGTTGAGAAACTATCCCGGAGGACATCAAGACAAGATAGATCAGAAAACCACTACCAGTATAGGGCCTCTAAGATGTCTGAGAACCTGTTTCTCAGAGAAATGACCATAACTGGCAAATATTTTATGTAATATGTAAATAGTAGTATTTATATATTATATGCATATATACAGAGATAGTTATCTATATATCTATGCATCTATCCATCCATCCATCCATCCATCCATCCATCCATCCATCCATCGAAACCACTTACCATCTCTGGAAATTTTTCTAACTATGGACAGCAAATGAAGAAACATTCATTCAGGAAATCTACTAAATCTCGGTAAGGATAGCCAGAGTATGGCACTGGAGTCACAACCCACTCCTTCTCTAACCACACCCCGGCCTCCCTTGCTTAGCATGATGGAAGCTCTCTCTACTCAGGTTAGGTGTGGCCTAGAAGGCAGGGCTCCCTCTCTCCTCAGCTCCTAGTCAAGGGTTTAGTGTCTCAGTGGGAGGGGTAGGCCCTGAACATGTCTCATTACCCCTAGCTCTGAATTGCAGAAAGTGAATTCCTGGTCCATGTAGCTGAAAGGTCAGGGGCTCCCTTCCTCCACTCAGTTTCTACGTGTATGCCTGGTGTGGCAGGCCAAGAATGCTGGGATCCCATTTAACCTTGCCCAGGCTTGCTTGTAGGGCAGAGGCTCCACACTGAGAGAGGTAAACTGAAGAGATCAGAGACTGGTGCCCCTACCCCTAGTAAAGCAGGAAGGCCACTCAAGAAAAGCAAGCCACTGTACCCACCCTCAGTTCCAGAGCTGTGGCTCAGAGATAATTTCAGAGTGGGATAAAACAAAATGAACTCCAAGTAAGATAAAAACAGAGATTCATACCTAGACATATGACTGTAAACATACTGAAAGTAAAGGACAAAGAGAAAAATTTAAAAGCAACAAGAGGAAAATGATTCCTTACAAACAAGGAAACCTCAATTAGCTTAAGAGCTAACTTCTCTTCAGAAGCAATAGGGACCAGAATGTAGTGGATGACATATTCAAGTACTGAAAGAAAAGAATTAAGAACCAACAATCTTATATCCAGCAAGAATCTTTTACAAATGAAAGCAAAATAGAGCTGTATGTAGTCCAAGATGATAGCATAGGAAGACTCTGAACTCACGTCCTCTCATGGACACACCAAATCTACAGCTGCACCTGGAACAATTCCTGTTGGAAAAGAACTGAAAATTAGCTGAACAGCTCCCTCCCTCCACAACAAGAGATAATGGGATCAAATCCAGATGGGTAGGAGAAGCAGACTTGGTCTGGTCAAAATCCTCAATTCCTGCATGCAACACACACTAGGGAGGGATCTCACAGATCTAGAGCTTCTCCCAAAGGAGTTAAGGGTTATATATAACTTAGAAGGTGTGGTAAACATAGACACATATTGTTAATATTTCCCTTCAAACAAGGACTTAAACCAGCTTAAGGAATACGGTCGGTTGAGCCTTCAGTTGTCTGCTTCTTCAGGGCCCAGCTCAGTTGCAGAGAACCTTCTGCCCTTTCTGAGAGTCATGCCTTCTTGGAGCATCTGTTATCTGGTGACAAGGTGCTGTTTGAAGGCTTGGCTGTTATGACTCAGTATGACCCAATATGGGACAAGTCTGATCAGTGGTACTCATTCCAGAGCTCCCTGCTGTGACAGCTGAGTCTTTGTCTGGTCTGCATAGCAGCTCGACTTCTTTCTCTCCTCTGTGCTGTTTCCTCCCCTTGCCTTTTGTAAGTACTAATTCCCTAGTAAATACCTTCAACATCTACCTACAGGTAAACCCAATCTGTGACACAAGGAAACAAGGATATCACTGAGGGGTGCCTGGGTGGCTCAGTCAGTTAAGCGTATGACTCTTAGTTTTGGCTCAGGTCACGGTCTCAGGGAGGTGAGATCAAGCCCCACACTGGGCTCCACGCTCAGGACAGAGTCTGTTTGAGATTCTTTCCCTCCCCTCTCCCTCTCCCTCTGCTCTTCTTTCTCAAATAAATAAATAAATAAAATCTTAAAGATATCACTGATATAGAAAACATACTGAAATGAATAAGAGTTCAGAAAAGTTGTTGATCAGAAGTTCCATATTTTTAAAAAATCAATTTTTTGTCTATGCTAGACTAACAATTTACAGATCAAGTTTCTCACCACTAACAATTAAAAAGCGTGGATAAAATATGGAGGGGGTGGGGGGGATGGGTTAGCCTGGTGATAGGTATTAAAGAGGGCATGTATTGAATGGAGCGTTGGGTGTTATACGCAAACAATGAATCATGGAACGCTACATCAAAATTAATGATGTAATGTATGGTGATTAACATAACATAATAAAATAAAATAAAATATGGAGAACATATGTTTGAAAGAATTACCAAAAAGATAGCACTTGAGGGACCAGGAAAAGACTTTTCCTTTGATGCATTTGCAATTTTTTTTTTTTATTAGTACAGCTGTGAAGCTAAGAAGCAAAGCATTAAAAAGTAGCCACTAAAAGAAAATCTCAACAGAAATTTGAGCAGTCCCACTTTTAGGAGTGAGTGAGAGAGAAAAAAGTCAGTTTTGAAGAAATGAGGTATAAAAATCTATAAAGGCATAGTTAAAGAAACTGCATGCCACTAACTCAAGAACCAATCAATAGGCAATGGAATAAAATAGAAAGCCTAGAATCGGAGCCATCTATGAATAGGAGGTATCACACTTTAGTAGGGCAAAGCATGGATTTTTGAAGAAGTGGTATTGGAAAAATAGGTTCACTATATTGTAAACCATAAAAACGAAATTTACTATCTCCCTCCTGAACTCCAAACGGATTAGAGGCCCAAATGTACAACTGTAAAGCCAATATAAGAAAAGCATAGAAAAATATTTGGCATTTGGGATGGTGAAGGGATTCTTAAGCAACACCCCAAAAGAAAAATAATTATAAGAAGAAAAATTGATGAATATGCCCCTGTGCAAATTGTACAGTCCATGTCACTAAATTACTCCATAGATGAAGTTACCAGCTTTGTGACAAGATTTGAAGGCGGTATTTGCATCATTTATTCAGACAAGGGGTTGCTATCTTTAATATCAAAGAATTATTGGAAATAAGTAAATGAGAAAGAAATCTGGGGGAAAACACACAAGCAATTCACAGAGAGATCAAATGACCAATATATAATAGTAATGATAAAAATATTGATAATAGTAATATTAGAAATAGCTAATACAATGCTCTGCTCCCAGGAATTGTTACATATATTAACTTTTAAAACAGTCATGACAATCCTCTGAAGTAGGTATTTAAATATGTAACAAGTATCCATCCTTTTTTTTTTTTTTAAAGATTTTATTTATTTATTTGACAGAGAGAGAGATCACAAGTAGGCAGACAGGCAGGCAGAGGGAGAGAGAGAAGCAGGCTCCCTGCTGAGCAAGGAGCCCCACGCGGGGCTCGACCTCAGTACGCTGGGATCATGACCTGAGCCGAAGGCAGACGTTTAACCAACTGAGCCACCCAGGCGCCCGAACAAGTATCCATCTTTATTAATCATCTCAGAAATACAAATCAAACCAAGTAGATACCATTTTATAAGGGTCATATTAGAAAATATAAGAAACTTTAAAAACATCAAGTGTTGTTAGGGATATGAGGAAATAGGGATGCTCATGTACTGCTGTGGGAGTTTTGGTTGAGAGATCTATCCTGGAAAAAAATAGTTCAATATTCAGAAAAGGCAAGTATGTGAATACCCTAACAACCCCTCCACTTATATCCCAGGTCCACAGTGAGACATAAATAATAATGCCCATTTTGGAATGGTTTAAGGTAAAAATTAGGGTAATAGAATTTAAGCAGTCCTTAATATAAAACAGAATAAGAAATATGTAATATCACATGTGGTGGAACACCATATAGTTAAAGAAATAGACACACACACACGCACACACACACCCATCATGAAAGGCAGCTGGAAATAGAATGAAATTTATAGCACAATACCCTTCAGGGAAACCAAAACACACACACATAACACCAATTTTAAGTTCATGTGTATATCTGCATAAATCTGTAAAGATGGTTTTGACAGATATATATTCAAAACACTGGAATGAGTACCTAAGCAGGGAGAACGAGAAAAATGATAGGAAATGAGAGGTTGCTGTATTTGAACGTCAGGGTGGGGAGGGAGCTGGGAGAAAATATTTTGAGAGCATAATCAATTTGGTTTTATAAACTTAAGTTCTTAAGTAGAAAGAGGAAAGGAGGGAAGAAGGAAGGAAGGAAGAGAAGAAATCCCATCACAAGCTAATTTAAACCATTAGGAAATTTCTTGTCTCCCACACCTAGAAGACTTAATCCAGTAGTTTTGTCTGCTTTTCTCCAGGAGTTTCTTGGGGGTGATCTGCTGCTCATATTCCATCTGTACATTATATTCATCCTCAGGCTGATAGCAAGATGGCTGGAGTAGCTCCAGTCTAGTTTTAGAAGAAAGAACTTTTTCAGAAAAATCTGGGTGGACCTCAACTCTAGTCTCATGGGCCAAAATTTGGTCAAATGTTCTTCCCTGAAACAATCACTAGCAAAGTGATGGGATTATTCTTGGAAAATGAGTCCTGCCAATGGAGTAAGAGCTGGGTTGGTTTTACATAAGACAGTGGTTAATAACTGAAGGCAGTGTTGCTCCCAAAGGGCCAATTGTCAATGTCTGGATACTTTTTTTTTTTTTAATGATCACAACAGGGATCAGTTGCTGCTAGCATCTAGTGGGTAGAGGCCAGAGATGCTGCTAAAGACATTACAGTGCACTGGATGGCCTCCTGAAACTAGGTCACCCAGTTCAAAATGTCAATACTCCTGCTCTGTGGTATGTGAGCTCTGTGTGGGAGGGATAGATTGCTGAAGAATTTAGGTAGAACTGCTACATAGTAAGAAAGAGGAAGGAAACATATAAATAATTATTTCTAAAAAGAATGTTATTGCAAGGCAGATAAGGGAAAAAATATAGTAGAGCAATTAAGGTATTACTCCACCTGGTGGAGGATATGAGTAGATGAATGAGTATTTTTGAGAATATGAGTAGATGAATATTTTTGAGAATGGCTTAGGAAGGCTTTTTGGGGATGGTTGAGGGCACAGTGTCTAGAATCAAACATTGGTTTGATTCCCAACCTTGCAATTTACTAGTTATGTAAATTTGGTGAATTATCCTTCTGTAAGTTTGCTAGACACAGAGTCAGTATATAAAAATTAATTGCATTTTTCTACATAACAAATATCAAATTCAATAAAAATACAGTTTACAACAGCATTTAGAAAACACATATCATTAAATCTAAAAAAATACGCATATGGACGCATATGTAATACGTATATGTCTCTTGAGCCCTGAAGCAGTATTCATTTATTAAGGGGACTGTTAGAGAAGTTTGTTGGGTTAGAGTTAAGGTTGGACACAGAGTCAAGGTGTCAGAAGACACTGAAGGGGTGGTCAGAGGCCATATCAGTCATCTCCCCTCACTCTTATACATTGCTTCTTGCCTTCTTCTAGTTTTTAATCAGTGGCCTTCTTTTCCTTTTAAAACTTAATTCTAAGTCACTGCTAATATCCTTGGATTTTCAAAACTGACATGGGACATATCTGGTTTAATTTGAGGTCGAGATGGTGGTTGTAAGGAAAACCACAGACTCCCTTAATAAACATAGCTTCATCCTGCAAATTCAGTGATGGAAGGAATTGCTGCAGGTTGTATGAGAAGCCCTCATCAAGAGATCCCGTGGGAAAGCTAAGTGTTAGGTTGATCTATGGCTTTCAGACTCATTGCGCCCTCCCGGCATGGAGATTCTCCAAGGGATGCAGAGGTGTTCTTTGGAGCACAGCTGGAAAGAAGAATGAGAAGCAATCTCATGAGACTGAATTAAGCTCAGTAGCCTATTCAGCTTTGAAAGGACCGAGGATGCAGACTTTTGAAAGAAATACAAGGTCACTTAAAATGATATGCCTTTTAAAGGATTTAGTGGGGGAGAAATAAATTACTAGATAAAGATTAATGTGTTTCATTTTTCTTTAAAATTCTACCTTGTGAGAATAAACAAAATGGTGTAAAGGCAGCAGAATGGACATTATCCTGTATTTTCTTCCTAGATAGTAGAGAATACAAATTTCAGAGCTGAAGGCAAAGACATCCATCCCACCGGCTCTGTGGGAAAGGAAAAGAAAAAAAAGCAATATGCTCTATACTTCATTTCTATTCTAACCATCAAGTCTCCAACAGTTTCCCCTTAAAATGTAAAAATGAAAATAAATTATGTTCAAGTGCACAGTGAAAGACTTAAGAAGGATGTGGTTTGTTTTTGTTGTTTTTTATAGTTCAAATATGTCTGTGGCTCTTTTTTCAGAATGACAAGTGCTCATGGTCCAAGATGCATTCGGTCTATGCCCCCCAGGGGGCTCAGTTGTCAGTAAGTTGCTGAGCTGCATTCCGAGGATAGGAGGAGATCAAGAAGGGGCAGGGGCACATTAGTTAGTGTTCTTGTACGGATTTTATAGGGGATAAAGCATACAACTTGGCTGGGTTGAACTCTACAGTGTCACTGTCATGATGAAATGACACGTCATCCTTTGGGGCTCTCTTGGAAACAGTCTCCAGGATGCACACAAGTCCTCTCTGTTTTCACCATTTTTAAGCACCAATCTCAACCTAACAAGAGACTGGTAAGGGTTAAGAATTGTGTCTCCTTTAAAAATTTCTTCTCTTTTCACGTAATCTTCCCAGCACCTGGTTGGCACTCATGGGCTTTCCTACAGCATACATATTGGAGAGAGTTCACCCCACACTTTCTGTCCAATGGGATCCTGGGCTGCTCCCACTTGCAGAGATTAGTATCCAAAGGATATGCCTCCTGTGTTCTCCTAAGGTTAGAGATCTGTGTATTCACAGGGTAGATGCTTCCAAAGTGTTAATCATTACCATACCATTGCTACAACATCTTTACCATTGTTTGCAAAGTCTGTGTACCATCTGAACCATTTCCTTAATCTTTCTTTCTTTCTCTCTTTCCTTTCCACCCTCTTGTTCTTTCTCTCTCCCTTCCTTTCTTCCATATTTTTCTTTTTTCTTTTCTTTTTATAAATGGAATTTTAAATAAATTTTATGTCACTACATTACTTGACAATAAAAATAAAACTAAAAAAATGAAAACAAAAAATGTTAGCTGCCAACCAAGGACAGCCTGAGACTTGACCACCTTCTTATTCTTCTCCTTCTCCTCCACCCCCTCCTCCTCCTTCATTGTCACCACCTTCTTCTCCTTCTTCTTGTCCTTTGGCTCCTCCTCCTCCTCTTCCTCCTCCTTCTTCCTCTTCCTCCTCCTCCTCTTCATCTTGTCAAAAAGAAAATTAGTAAGTGTTCATGATATTTTAGCCTGAAGATTTTTGGTCTTGATATAATCAGAAGAAACAGAAAGGGAATAGATTTCATATAATGGTTCAATGTTGGCCAATGCCCTGTTCCCGTAACACTCAAAAGTTCACTCTCTGGTGGCACCAGAACAGAAAAATACTAGATTATGTATTTTTTTCTTCTTCTTTTTGTTTGACATAATCATGTTTGCAGGGTCAGCTCATTGCAAGCCTGTTTGTTTATTCAACAAGTTCTCACTGAGCAAGTACTTAATGCTGGGCTCTTTTCTAACTGCTGGTGAGAAAGTGGTAACAAAACAGAAAAATCCCTTCCCTCATGGAATCACATTCTATGGGTTTAGATAAAAAACACACAAATAAGCTATAAGTACACAGTAAGTTAGAAGGAGACCCATGTAACAGGAACTAAGAAAGCAAGGATGGGGAGAGAGAGTGCTGGCCTGGAACAAAGTTGGAATTGGTAAAGAACGCATCAGGCAGCAAGAGCAACATGAGCAAAGTGCATTCCTGCTCCACTGGATGAACAGGGCTGAGCGGGTGGAGGGGGGAGCTTGGTAGAGATGGGGACAGAGAGTAACCGGAGGGGTGGGCAAATTGCATGCAGACTTATTGGCCATGCTGGGTTTCCCTCTGCAGAGTGCAGTAACAGCCTACTACAGTCAGCCTGGATTGCTTGCTAGCAGCTTGCTAGCAGCTTGCTGCTCTCTTCTCCCTTATTGGTGGCATTCCCTTTTCCATTTCCTCTCAGGTGGACTGCATTTTGAACTTTTGATTTCCTATGGGGTCCTGTTCTCAGGAATAGATCTGAAAAACATACAGTGAGGTAGAGGGCTTTTATCTCTGGAAAGTTGTGGGGGGGGGGCATTGCTTTAAAAAACTTTCCTGTTTGGGTTTATCCCTAAATTAGTTAGGTCAGTGCCCTGCTTTTAAATCTTATTACAGAGTCAGGAAGAACAAAACCCTTTTGAAATTTTTATTTTACATATGCACACTTGGGTGCATAGATTAGTTATCTAACCAGAAGGACAGGGGAAAACTAAGGGAAAAATTGCAGAAAAGGCACATTAAAATATCTCCAAATTTAGGCAGAAATATAATAGGTGAAACTATATACAACGAGTCAGAGCAATCAATTTTGTGATTTCTGGGTCAAGAGGAATAGCATCCTTGTGGATACTAATTTTTCATGGATTTGGGGAATGAAGGCGCTAGCTTCATGTTATGGTAGTTTGAGGGAAGTTGAAGTCTCCCCTGGATGCCAAGGGCATCCCATATTTTTTATAGGGCAGAGAATTTGGATAGAAGGAATTAATGATCAAGTGTAGGTTATCTGGGAGTAGTGACTTAAAATTTCATACTTAGTAATTGATGCCCTAGCTAGGACGAATTCATCTGATGGGCTTATCTTCCAGTGGAAGATAAGACCATCATGTATTAGTTCAGATATAGGGGGAAAAGGAGAATTTGGGAAAGGTCCAGAAGGAGGGACTCTACTTATATAGGACTTCCTACTGGGAAGCTATGGCCAAAGCAAGTGTGTGTGTGTGTGTGTGTGTCTGTGTGTGTGTGTGTCTGTGTGTGTGTGTGTGTGTCTGCGTGTGTGTGTGTGTATGTGTGTGTGTGTGTGTAAGAGACAGAGACAGAATGCATAAGTACCATAACACTACAGGATTTTATCTCCTCAATGCCTAAAATGGCACCTGAAATATAACAGGTACTCAAAGTACATTTTTTGAATTAATTTACTGACTAAATGGATAGTGGAAAAATGAGAGTAAGGAAAAGGTAGGATGTAAATACCTTTAAGATAAGGAGTATTTTGACTAAAGAGAAAAATGACTGCTTCAAGTGGCTTTCCTGAGGGCAGGACTGATGAAATGAAGAAAGCATGGCAGATAGGTAGCTTAAAAAGTGGGGTAAGGAAATCATGACCAAATCAAGCCTTGCCACCTTTATAAGTGCCCCAGATTTAAAAAGAAAAAAAAAAAACCAGTTTGTCTCTTAGTGTCCTACAGACATGACCTTGATACCAGGAGTCTGAGGACCAGGCCCAGAGTATCCGCTGCCTCTCCAACAGCTTCAGAGTAAATAAGGTGCTAGGATCTCATTTGGAAAGAGAGTATTCCTGTCCCAAGGTACAAATGGGTTTCAGAATGTGTTCGTGCTTGCAGAGGGGGTGGTGGTAGAGAGATATCTCATAGATAGTATTTTTAATAGGCTCTTAAGTTGAGGAAACAGCACTGCCTTGTATTTTACTATTGTAAATGAGGCTGACCTGTTCTATCAGGCAAGTCTATATTTGTATGATGCTTGTATACGGGAATGCATCAGAATCACTTGCGGACCTTTTAAAAATACAGGTCCCTAGGTCCATGGTGATTTAGGCCTACTGAATTTACAACTGGCTTTTTGTTTTTTTATTTTAAATAAATTTCTCTAGATAATTCTGAAGTTGGCATCTTGGCAATAGGAAGCTACCTGGGTAGGAGTCAGAGCTATGTTTGACAATTTTATTATACTTATAAATCTCATCTTCCTCCTTTGAAAAATAGAAGGACTAATAGTAACTTCTCTTACTGTATGTAACGTCATAGTGTCCAATACATACTGTGTAGTTACTGTACACTTTTGCCTCATCATACACCAGGTCTATAACCTTGGTTCTCTCTTCCTCTTAGTTATTAACACTTTTGATATAAGTCATCACTTATCTCAAGGGACAAGATTTGGTGGCTGAAAGCGTGGACTTTGCAGTCAGGTGTTCAGAATTCTGCACGCTCAGGTGCTGGGCATTTGCTTAAGACCTCTGAAGCTGGTTTGTATATGTGTGTATATATGCATGTTTGTGTGGGTTTTGTTTTTTGTTTTTGTCTGAAAAGGAGAATGATATCCATAACTCTATCACAGGGTTAATAGATTAAGATAGTATAGTGCCTTTGAAGCTCTCAGCACAGCGCCTGGCACAGAATGAGAACTCACACTTGGCTTTCAGACTTGTTGCGTTGGCATTCTAAACCAGAGTTGACTGTGGGAAATAAAATTCCATTTTATTTTTTTTTTTATTTTTTTATTTTTTTAAAGATTTTATTTATTTATTTGAGAGAGAGAGAATGGGAGAGAGAGAGAGAGCACAAGAGGGGGGAGGGTCAGAGGGAGAAGCAGACTCCCCGCTGAGCAGGGAGCCCGATGTGGGACTCGATCCTGGGACTCCAGGATCATGACCTGAGCTGAAGGCAGTCGCTTAACCAACTGAGCCACCCAGGCGCCCAATAAAATTCCATTTTAATTATGAAAGGAATATGCAACAAGAGGAATCAGTAAGGAAGGTATGATTTGAGATCATTTTCAGGGTAGGAAAAGCAAACTAAGTTTCTGCAAATTTAGGGGCAGGGGGCAGGAGAGAGAGTTGGGTTATGCATTAGAAAATAAGTAGCAGACAGTCAAATCCACCTCAGGAAGACATTCTCAAAGCCTACTCAGAACATTGGATTCTAAACCTTAAGGGAACCCAAAAGCCAAGTTCGAGAATGGTTAAATAACTTGCCTCATGTCGCAGAGTGGCAGACTTAAGATGAGCTGAATTTGTTATGTTGCTCAGATGTTAAAAATAATCCAAACAGTGAAAAGTAATTATGGCAAGAGTAGTTACTGAAAATATCCACATTTATGTTTCATACTCCCAAATTCTAAGCTTGCTGATCTGCCACTATGTAGCCAGCTAGCCTCTTTGGTTTATAATATTATGACAGTGATTGAAACACGGGTGAATTTCTTCATTTGTGAATGAGGGTTAAAATCCAAGGAAGATCATTGTGAGGCTTGCATTGAAAGGGCTCAGTACAGTGCCTGAAGCATAGCAATTTGTTAGCTGTTAATATTCTTGCTGTTAATTACTTCCATAAATGTATCAGTGTCATCCTCCCCAAATGTGTGCATTTAGGCCTAAATTGTTGGCATTAATACAAAGCTTAGACTCTCTAGAACGAAGTTCAGGCCTCATCAGCTGGGTAGGAAAGTAATTTTGGTGATCAGGTACTTCTTGGAATCCCTGAAATGAACTTTGCTGAGTCTAGAAGTCTCTAAGAATGGAAAGGAACTAATGTTTAGAATATACTTACTGTGTTGTTGATGTTTTCCCAAGCAATTTATGAATATTTTCTTATATTTTGCTCACAATAGTCCCTTTTGGTTATCAATATCCCTATGTTACAGTTGTAGAAACTGAGTTTCAGAGACGTTAAATAACTTGGCACAAATCATAATTAGTAGTAGAACATGAATTCAAGCTCTGTCTTCTTCCTCTTTCTCTTTCCTCTACTTCACCTTTTCTTTCTTCTTCTCTCTTAAGCAATTGAAAGTTTTCAAATTAAATACTTGAATTCTTTTAATGGTGCAACAATCACCTGTTGGCCGCTTACTCTATGTCAGGGATGGTGTTAGTCTCTAGAGAGAATAATGATAAAAACTTAATCATGGAAGGTGCTGACCTAAGTAACTTTGGAAATGAGTGGAGTGTGTAAAACTAAAGGCAAAGGAAACTACATAAGCACTGTACTCTAGTTGATAAAATTGTATGCCATGAGTCTATGGGTTAACAATTCTGATAATTCTGTACAAGTATACTAGAAATGAATAATTAAGACATGCATGATAGGTGGTGGGAGCCAGGTTTTTCACTGTTGCAGATAAGCAAGAAGGGGACACTGTATTGATCCATGTGATAATAGAGGAGAGTTGAAGACATCAGTACATACTCATGCTTAGCTTAATACAGGTAGAGATGGTTATATAGAGAAATATTTATAAATATACATAAGTTAGTATACATGCGTGAATTTTTTGCTCTGCCAGTGGTGAAAACTGAGAAATAAGGACATTCCAGTCACAATGAGTACATCTAACTCCCAGATCTTGCTTTCTAATACCATTCTCCAGTGAAAGAAACCAGGGCTCCTTGGAGAAATGGCTGCTTCTAAGACTAGGGCATAAAAGATACAAAATAATCCTATGTCTTATAGTGCCAGAAAATGCAGAAGTGTTCAAAGAAAAACCCCACAATGGTAGGATAAGTCAAAGAGACACAGGAGCCAACTTGAAAGAGCTCCCAAAGGCCCAAGACAGAAACATTTGAACAACAGTAAAGTAGCATTGGGCTGTGACCCAAAGCATAAAATAAGTATCTATGAGTCCATACAAATATAAATAAATAAGTAAATAAATGAGAGAGAAGCGACCTATCTGTTGAGCAGAAGGATTCCAAATCATTTATGTAGATACTCCACCCTCAAAGAGATGGTTTACTTTTTACTCAAGTGGGCTATAAACTGCGGCTGCTTTCCAAAGAGTTCAACGTGGAAACAAGAAGAGAGAATAGTTTTACAGTTCAGAAATTTGACAGAGACTCCTCAGTCGATGTAATCAAGGTCAACATCAACTGTAATAAATCATGGTGATAGTGTGTACCCTTGATTTGATGGAATGAAAATGGCTCCAGCTTTGTGGGTTTTCTCCTCTCCAAAACCCATAAACCAAGTGAAATCATGTTAGAAACATCAAACAAATCTCAATAAAAGGATATTTTACAAAATACCTGACTGGTACTCCTCACAACTCATTAAAAACAAGGAAAGTGTGGGAAATTGTCACAGCTAGAGTCTAAGGTGACATGATAAGTAAATATAATAATAATAATAATAATAATAATAATGAATAATAAATAAATAATAAATAATATCCTGGAAGACATACTGGAATGGAAAAAAGTGTTAATAAAAAGAAAGGAAATAAGAATAAACTTTAGTTAATAATGTATCAGTATTCATTCATTAATTGTAACAAATGTGCCATTTTAATGTAGCAGGTTAATAATAGTGGAAATTGGGTGCAGTTTATGGGAGCTCTTTGTCCTATCTTTGCAACTTTCTGTAAATCTAAGACTGTCGTAAAATATAAGGTTTTTTTTTTAATAAGAAAACAATTTAACCATGGTGACTGGCTTCATAGAGCTTGTAGACTAGTGGGAAAGATAAACTGAATTGGTGAGCAGCAGTAGAAGTGGTTAGACCAATTAGTAGGCTGTTAAATCAGAGGGGGAGATGAACCATGAGAGACTATGGACTCTGAGAAACAAACAGGGTTCTGGGGGGGGGATGGTTAGCCTGGTGACGGGTATTAAGGAGGACACGTATTGAATGGCGCACTGGGTGTTATACGCAAACAATGAATCATGGAACACTACATCAAAAACTAATGATGTAATATATGGTGATTAACATAACATAATAAAATTAAAAAAAAGAATACTAGCTTTAAAAAATAATACTGCAAGAGATAACAGAAGTTTGGACGAGAGTGGTAGTATTATAGAGGTTGAAGAGGACAGTTTTAGTTTATTTGGGAGGTAAGTGAGCAGATTTGTTGAATGTTTAGAAATAGCATTGGTTCAGACTTGCACAGACTAATAAATGGTGGTGGTACTAAGAAGATAGGAAGGACATATTCTCAGGGGATGACCATGGTTTGGGGACATATTTGGTTTGTGGTGTCATACTAAAAGAAGACAATGGTATTCACCACATATCTGGAAATGAGAGTGAAGGACTGGTTTGGAGATATCAACATTTAAAATACCTGCCTATGAGTGATAACTAAATCCATGGGATGAGATCAAATAGAGAACAAGTATAGAGAAGAAAGAGCCTAGAACAAACTCTAAAGTGTATTGTCAGAGTAGAGTTAGGTGAGCTTGCAAAAGGTTGAGCAAGACCAGCTAAAAAGATCAAGAAACAAGAATGTCACAGAAGCCAAAATAAAAGACTGATTCAAGGAGGGAGTAGCTAGTGGGAATATCTCTGAGAAATAAAGTGAAATGAGAACTGGACATATCTGGGGCTTTAGCAGAATGGAAGCCAACAGCGGACATCCCTGCTGCTGTGCCTGGACTCCTTGGGTCCCTTTTGCCATGATACACCCCTCCCTTGCCAGAGGGCTCTTTTTCTGACAACCCATACCTGTGCTCTCTTTGAAGTCCTTGCATTAATCTGGAGCCACTTTGCATGCACCTGCAGACCACTTTCTTTCTTTACATGAACCTCCATTTCAGAGTCTGGTTCTGGGAAACCATCCTAAGATAAATTCCTATTAAAAAATTTTGACCCTCATATGAAATGGGGACAGGTGAGAAATGGAATTCTTTCTGCTAGGGATTCTCCCCATTTAAGACTTTGGTGCAGTGCTGTAGAACTTAGAGTCTAATATCACAGTTTGCAAACCATTGCATTACAACAAGCCCTTTCTCCAGGAGGCCACGCATGAGCTCCCGTGAGTAAGGATAGGCGTGGTGCTCAATGCTCCTTCTTTATGGGAGAGGTGTGTGTATAGAGGGAAGTACGGTACAGAATATATGTTTGTGTTTATATGGGGTAGCTGGAATATGGAGTGAATCATAGCAGATACAAATTCAAAGGTCAACAGAGGCAGAAAAAGACAAAAAAGAACCATGGAGGATTCCAACTGCATCTGGTATATGATAGGGAGAAAGATGTGGGGGTTTACAGAGGCCATGTGGCACTTAATTGAGCACACCTACTTGCCCACACACCATGTGATATGTTAGAATACCATACACACATGATATATGGGAGTGCTACTTTTAAAGGGGGAAACTTTTTTTTTTAAGTCAGAATAGTATCATTTCAGAGAGAAACGAGTCATTTGTAAGTATTTGGAAAGATCAACTGTCCAAATCTTTCAAAATACTATAGTTTATCAAGATAAAAATCCAATCATTAGTATTTTAGATTTATGATATTCATTAGATTATAAGAGGGGTTTACTTCTTAGAGCAGAATGAATCAAAGACCGCATTTGGGCAAAGACTATGCAAGTATATTAGTTTAAAACAACGATGACACCCTATGGTAACCAAGAAATCAATGAAAGTATTTTTAAGGATTAACTCTTATGTATTATGCTTAATTAACTGATATACAAATCATACCTTTATGTTATAGATACGGTTAGTGTGCTTTAAGTGCGTAGATGATTTAGAGGGCTCCAGGGTGAGGAAAACACATAGTGTAGCAAAGGCAAAGGTGTGAAGTCATCCACTAACTTACTTACATAAACAGGCTGCCTGGAAGCATTCACAGAGATGTTCAGCTGTGTACATATATGATGTCAGGGGACACAGGGTTCTTAGACACCATGTTTTCCTCCAGCTAATATCTTGTGCCTCTGATAGAGCTTAAGTGTATACAGGCATGACAGTCATTGCCCTCTGTGTCCAGTATGTGTTTTTAGCTAAAAAAATTTCACCCACAGACCCTGTTTAAGAAAGAAAACTTGGCTCAGGGGCTGCCACTGATTGGAAGAGTAGATATTTTCCCAAAAGGTGGCCCCATTCCTAGGCTAATCAGTAAGTCAATAGGTGTTCTGTTGCAAAGTCATTAAAAGAATTTTAAGAATGATAGTTCATGTTATTAGCTACCTAATTAGGTCAGGTATCTATAGAATTTCGGTAGGAAAATTTTAGAAGATTTTTAGTTAGGAGGAAGCATCATGGAGAAGAAGATATGAAGTGAGGGGAAACATGGTTTCTGTGAGAGCGAGCCACAAATATCCAAAGCTGTTTGGGATTCAAAATTCTAATTCCTTAATTAAAGTCTCATATTTTAAAGATGTCTTGGGTCTCTTTTCCTTGCAAATGAAAGGCCCAATAATACAGAGAACATTTGGATCCAGAAGAAAGAAGTGTATACTTAGAGTTAGAATATGTGGGTTTGGATCCTGGTTCGTTCTTATTTAATAAATAAGGGAATTTAGGGGTGCCTGGGTGGCTCAGTCGTTAAGTGTCTGCCTTTGACTCAGGTCATGATCCCGGGGTCCTGGGATCGAGCCCTGCATCATCAGGCTCCCTGCTCAGCGGGAGGCCTACTTCTCCCTCTTCCACTCCTCCTGCTGTGCTCGCTCTCTCACTGTCTCACTGTCAAATAAATAAATAAAATCTAAAAAATAAATAATAAATAAGGGAATTTGGACAAGTAACTTAGTCTCGTGGGACTTAGTTTTCTATATAATACTACTTTTACGGAGGCTGTGAAGAGGAAATGAGGTAATGTTGTGTGGCAGTGCTTGGTAAATAGTAGCTGAATGGTAACTTCCTCCCCACCCAATATTCTGGTTTTCAAAGACGGATCTATGCCAAAGAAAATACCCTTGGGAAGGGGTTACACTGGGTATTTAGTAACGAAGTAGGGAGAGGCCAGTTTGAGTCGCCATGTCCCAGAGTGGCTGAGGAAGGTTAAAGATCAGGATGGATCATGAGTCTGGTTGCCTGATAGATGAGTTTAGCTGATACACTTATTTCCATGGACTTGAGGCATGTTTATTTAAACTCTTTTCTGAACCACAGAGTTCACTAAAGTCCCAAAGCCAATATATGAGGGAAGAGGGGGTTTGAGTTTCTCAGAAGAAAAAGCAATGTCAATCCAAGCCTGTTTATAGCAGTGATGTCTGTCTATATAAACCCACAACTGGATAGAATCTCAAGTCACTAACATAAGTACATTCTTGTTTTTAACCCTGGTTCTTTTGTGCAATCCAAGTTGTTGTTTGCCTGATTTCTCATGTAGCTGTGGGAAAGGTCAAAAACAATTTTTTATTCTGCTAGAGGAACTAGTATAAAGTGTCCTTTCTGATTGGTTGAAACCTACCTAACAGTTTTCCTTCACATCATACCTCTGGAAAATCGATGAGAACTTTGATTTGGAGGTTGAGGCTGGAGCTGAAAGCCAGAAGGCAGAAAAGCAGACCTAGTTCTAAATCTGGAATTTTAAATTAAGAGTCAGGTTAGAAAAGCACAAATTAGTGGTCATCCTTATGCGCGCTGCATTTCAAACAAGCCACTTTGCTTCTGTCTAAGCTGCTGAGTGTGGTGGCTATGGACTTAATGCATGCTTCTTAGAAAACTGGTAACTTTATATTCCTTTTTTCCTCCTCAGTCTTATCCAAGGCAGTTTGAATTCTAGGTGTACCTTTTTAGGTTACTACTGCTTCCTTCCCCCAAATTGAGATTATAATGATTGCTGGGAGAGACAGAAGTGATGTTCTTCTAGGAGAAAAAAAGGAGGAAGTCTTGAGGATTCATTATAACCCAGTAGCACAGTGGTTTTGAATATGAATTTTAGCCCTCAGGCAAACTTTTGCAAAGGTTCATCTCCTTGGCATAAAATTTCTCTCCATTACACAAGTCTTTCCTATACTCTGTGCATATCTTGTATCTCCAAATGATAGAATTTTAAGATTAAAAGAATCATCTAATTCATGTCTATCCTTGCTTAGATGAGACAACTAAGGCACAAAGAAAATAGTATATCCCCCAGATATTTGGAGGCAGAGCAGAACTATATTCCAGGGTTCTTAACTCTCTTCCAGAGAGGTTGTCTTTCACAAACCATGCTGTCTCTGAGGCTGACTCTTCCAACTCTGCAGGAGACTATGCTTTTATTTTCCATCCCACCCCTCTCTTTGTGCATGCCAGAGGCCCCTCCTGCCTTAACTCTGTCAAACTCCTCATCCAAGCAGGGGACACTTACATAGATATCATCCCAGACTCTCCTTTCTCAACCAAATATGTGGTTCTTAACCTGGATTACTTATTTAGTTTTAGGGGTTATAAACCTTCTCAAATTTCATGCAGAAGTTTGTGCCTAAGTGCCCTCTGTGTAGAGAGTGCACAACTTTCATCGAAGAGATTGAGAATTGTGGCTTTAAAATATGAATTGTAGGGGCACCTGGGTGGCTCAGTTGGTTAAGCGACTGCCTCCGGCTCAGGTCACGATCCTGGAGTCCCGGGATCGAGTCCCACATCGGGCTCCCTGCTCAGCGGGGAGTCTGCTTCTCCCTCTGACTCTCCTCCCTCTCATGCTGTCTCTCATTCTCTCTCTCACAAATAAATAAATCTTAAAAAAAAAAAAAAATGAATTGTAGCCACTGTTGGCTCTCCTGAATCTGATGAATGACACTCTTCCTAAGCTGTTCCGTTAAGATACTGTGTGTCCGTTAGATACAACAAAACCTTCACGGGGAGATACAGGTATTACATGGTTCATCAGTTGCCATTGAAATGTCTGGTCCTAAACATTTCCTACAACTATGTCCTACTTTTTGTATCTCGTGGTAGTTGGCACCTTGTTTCCTGATGACGGTAGATGGCAGGCACAGAAGGCAGAAGAGGGAACAACACCAGAGGCTCAGGTACACACAGACTTTAACTCAAACAAGCCCTATCTCCGTGAAGTCTTTCCTGACAACACTTAGAAAGCAGCAAAGCTGGGGCGCCTGGGTGGCTCAGTTGGTTAAGCGACTGCCTTCGGCTCAGGTCATGATCCTGGAGTCCCTGGATCGAGTCCCGCATCGGGCTTCCTGCTCGGCAGGGAGTCTGCTTCGTCCTCTGACCCTCCCCCCTCTCAGGTGTTCTCTCTCTCTCATTCTCTCTCTCTCAAATAAATAAATAAAATCTTTAAAAAAAAAAAAAAAAAAAAGAAAGCAGCAAAGCTAATCTGTTTCCTTAAATCATAGAAACTCTGATGTTTTCTACTTCTTCACTGCACAGAGCATAGTTAATTTTTATTCTTGGGCAAGAAAGTCCTCTGCACAATCAGTTAATTGACTGTGCAAAATGGTAGAGCTAAGAGATGCAAGGAAAATCTCCTGTTCTCTCACTTGGCAGGTGAGATGACTGAGGCCCAAGTTACTTTCCACTGAGTACCTCATCCTCCTTTGGGAATAACCAAAGGACCAAATAAGATTACTTACCAGCTCAGATTTGAGTTTAATACAAATTCTCACATTGCTCACTTTAGTCAAATCATAAGGCTAAATTCAGGAAATAGGCAATTTGCTTGCATCAGAGGAAATGCTCATATAAAAAACACACTCACACAAAACCAAACCAAAACCATGGTCCCTGCGTCAAAAAACTCATAATCGAGTAATGGGGTTTACGCCTGGTATTTGTTAAATACTTACTATGTGTGGTAAGGACTTCCCTAAGCATTTCAGCTTTGTTATTTCACTTAATTTTCTTAATTTCATGAAATATTTTTAAAGTAAAACTTGTTAGGCAAATTGACCTTGGGCACATGTTAGAGTTTTATTAAGTTTGGTAACATGAGAACAAATAAAGATAAATTTTAAGATCACGGACAGAGTTAAGGTTGGAGAATAGAATTTATAGGCTCTACAGCAATGCTGCTCAATGTGCAGTCTAGGGATAAATGTCAGTCTGCAAGCTCCTACCTGTCTGAGACTAGGTAGGTAAAAAAAAGTGAGAGAAAGAGTTTAGGAACTTTTATAGGTATTTGATATTGTAGTAGCATTTAATGATTCGTCGGTGGCCTCATCTCATTGAACAAGGTATAGATCATTTTGTGTTTTAGACTTACTTGATGAATTGTTTGTGGTGGTGCACAGGTAAACTGGCTTTCAAGAAAAAACAAGGTAACAACAACAATAAAAAACCTTTTCTTTGTAGTGTTTGCTGATTTCTGGTGTAAAGACTCCCACCATGCCTGATTTCAAGCTACCAATGTAATGTTAAATATAGAAAATGTAACAGTTAGCTCTCTTGAGCCAACACAAGCGCTCCAGCACATCCATGGGTGGTGTGATCTGCATACTAGTCACGTATAATAGGACCACATATGAATCCACAACAGATTAGGGGAAAAGAGTCCTTCAGAAATGACAAGGTATATATTACCGGCTAATTGCACATTATTTTAAATCCTTCCTGTTTTTACTAGGTGATCTAGGTTAACCCTAGGACATGGTCATGCAGAGCCATTCTCCCCAAGTTGCCAGTTGTAAAGATGAGAACTTAGCGCACTTACCAAGACCCATTCTTTCTCCCTCCCCATTTACCCAACAGTTAATTTCACTTTAAATTTCACTGTTTACCTTATTGTCATTCAGCAGGTAACTTTTCACTGCTGAGCCAAAAAGTAAACTAACTGGTTGTCAGTGGCCTTTTTTTAATCTGGAGATTTATGACCTTTGATTCTGCTATTTTTTTTTTTTTTTTGCTTATTTATTTGTTGATTTCCTAGCCTCCATTTTCTTTATACTGTCCTTCTAGGACACCTTAGCTTTCTTATCATTTTTTCCTCACTTAAAAAAGAAAAACTATTTTATTGAGGTATAATTGACAAACAAAACCTATAGATATTTAATATATACAACTTCATGTGCTTGGAGATAAGGATACATGTGTGAAACCATCACTACAGTCAATGCCATAAACTTACCCATTACCTCCAAAAGTTTCCTCCCACTGCAATGCTTTTATTTTTGTTTTCTTTTTGTAGTAAGACCACTTAACGTAAGATCTACCCTCTTAGCAAAATTTTAAATATACAATATAGTATTATTAATCATAGGCTCTATGTTGTAGAGTAGATCTCCAAAACTTATTTATTTTGAATAACAGAAAAGTTGTATCCTTTGATCAATATCTTCCCTTTCCCCCTCCTCCTAGCCCACAGCAACCACCATTCTCTCTGCTTCTAATGAATTTGACTACTTTAGATTTTCCACATAAGTGAGATCCTGTAGTATTTGTCCTGTGACTGGCTTATTTCTCTTAGCATAATGTCTTCCAGATCCAGCCATATTATCACAAATAGTGGGATTTTCTTTTTTTTATACAGCTGAATAATATTCCATTGTATGTATATACTACATTTTCTTTACCCATTTGTCTGTCAATGGATACTTCGGTTGTTTCATATCTTGGTCAATGTGAATAATGATGCAGTGAGCATGGGAGTGCAGATATCTCTTTGAGATTCAGGTGACTTTGGGGAGTTTGTGTTTCCCAGGTTAAGCTACTCAGATATACCTAATAATCTGTGTAGAACCTGAGTGAGGCAGTCCACATTGTGATTGGCCAGGTGTATTGAGTCCGTTCTGAATCTTTACCCTGGAGAGTCAAGGAGAGGATCAACCTTTCACTTTTTTCTTGCTCTAGTTTCTTCTTTGCCTCTGATCAAGACAAATAACAACAACAACAACACCAAAAAGTAGCAAAAGCACAACTTTATCAAAGATAAGGATGGCAAATGAGTACAAAACTTTGGTCATTAAAGAAGAGCAAATGAAAACCACAAGGAATATTATTGCATATCTGCTGGAATGGATAAGATGCAAAAACCTACAGTAGCATCAACTGACAATATCAAGTGCAGGCCAGGTTGTGGAACACTGGGTCTCTAATACATGACTAGTGGGAATGAAAATAATACACTTTGGAAAATGGCTTGACAGTTTCTTATAAAGTAAAATCTACACTTACCGTGTGACACAGCAGCAATCCTATTCCTAAGTATTTACCTGAGAGAATTGATGTTTTACACAAAAAGCTGAACACGAATGCCTATAGTAGCTTTCGTCATAATTGCCAAAACCCGAAAACATCCCACGTGCCCATCAACTTGTGAATGGATAAAAAAATTGTGGTATATCCCTGTAGTGGGATACTGCCCAGCAATAAAAACAAACAAAAAACAATAAAAAGTGAAAGAAGCCTGAGGCAAAGACTGTATGATACTGTAGGATTCCATTTATATGACCTTCTAGAAAAATCAAAACTACAGAGACAGAACAGTGAATATGTCAGTGGTTGTCAGTGGCTGGGAATTGGGGAAGGAACTGATTTCAAAAGGACATGGAGGAATTTGGAGCAGTGATGGAAATACACTGTGTTTTGATTGGGGTGGTGGATACATGATTAAATACATTTGAAAGTGGATATTTCAGCTCCAGTCAAGAAGCCTTGTGATGACTGTAGCCCTAGCCATTGCTTGACTTCAACCTTGTAAGACACCTTCAGCTAGAACCACCCAGCTAAGGTACCCCGAGATTTTTGACCAACAGACACTATAAGATAAAAATTGCTTGTTTTAAGCTGCTAAGTTTTGGGGTAATTTGTTACACAATGATAGATAACATATATAAATACACATATAAACATAAATATCTATTATTTGTTCTATCTTTATTAGAACATAATCTGCATGGCCTTAGATCCACTGAAAGATAAACCCACTGTCTTGTTTTATTTTTATTTATTTATTATTTTTAGAGATTTTATTTATTTATTTGACAGCAAGAGAGACAGCGAGAGAGGGAACTCAAGCAGGGGGAGTGGGAGAGGGGGAAACAGACTTCCCGCTGAGCAGGGAGCCTGATGTGGGGCTCGATCCCAGGGTCCTGGGATCATGACCTGAGCCAAAGACATTCGCTTAAAGACTGAGCCACCCAGGTGCCCCACTGTCTTGTTTTAAACAGAATACTTACAATCTAAATCTGAAACATTTTCCTTTGTATTATTTCTGTTTACTTTTTTCTTATGATTGCCTTTTATCTGCCTTACCTAAAGGGCCTGTGAAAATGATTCCTCCATAACTAAGAGAAGGACTTCCTTCAAAATAAATTGCAACATTTATCATAAAAGCCTATAGTTTTAAACTGCTTATAATTTTAAAAATGGCAGTTCATTTGTTCAATAACCACTTTTTGAGCACCACCTCTGTGCAAGACATGAAGCCAGGGACAGAAGCTATGCTAGTGTAAGACATAAGTGTAGTCTTCACCTTCATGGATTTGCTTGCAGTCCAGAAGGGAAAAGAGACATTAAATTGAATACAGTTGTGATGAAACACCATGAAGGGACATGTAGGATTCAAAATTTTGTTTCAAAATATCTTAGAGTCTCCATTGGCATCTCTGTATACAGGAAAATCTTAATTGATTCCTGACTATAAAACATATTTACATTTATAATTGTAGACATTTAGAAGAACAAAATGCTCATTGTAGTAAAACAAATGAAAAAGTCAAAAAGGTTTGGGGGAAAAAAGAAAGGAGAAAATTACTGGAGATGACCTTGTGCCGTTTTGAATCTCCTTTATCCATGGAGGCATTCCTCCCTTTTCTTTAGTGGGAGGAACTGAATCTGTAGCTGACCCTGCATATGAGATTCCTCATAAGCACCAGCTGCTATATTGTGACCTACATCCTGCCCACACCTTGGATCAGATGAATTAGATATGTTTATCCTTCTGTTTGCAGCCACATGGGTCTACTAAAAGCAGCCAACAGCCATTTCAAGGGGCCCTGAATGGCCTTGAAGTTGTTTATGGGGTTGGTGTGAGCTGGTACAGGATGATGAGAAATCAAAGGGGCGGTCGCCCTGGGACTGAGCTGCTGTTGTCTAGGCAACTTTATTAAGAACCTTCTATTCCTCGGAAAATGAAGCCTAAATTAACTCTCGAGTTCTTAGAAGTAAGGCTTTCCGTTTATGAACTGGTCTTTGGCATTTGGGGACTTCCTAGTCTCTTTAACTGACTCATTTTCACTTTGTTTGAGGCCCTAAAATATTCATTAAATGGTACTGGTTATAAAAGTCTCTTTATTCTTATGTTATGATTACAAACAAATTATTTCACCATTCAGATGCCAATCAGTATATTTCTAGAATGAGCATTAGCCCCAAGTTCAATGCTCAAAATTTGATTTGGCCTTCAATTCTAAGACCCTCCAAACACAAAACAAAACTCATAAGGTGTGATTTTTTTAAAAGCATGTCTCTTTACCTAAGTATAATGTGAAAAAATCATGTGCACTTCCTGAGTTTTAGCCGTGAAGCCTCACAGCCGTAACATACAGCATACAATAAATTATGTCCTGCATTTGGCATCAGAATACCTTCTTTCAATATTTCCAATATGAGGAATTTCTTCTTCAATGTTGGAACACACAGCTATTTGTTCAGTCGAGCAAGAGACAATAACAGTTAATCCTTACATAGGTACTTAGTGTTTAGGCACTTATTCATTATTTATTTTAGGCAGTTTGAAGATACTAACTCATTTAATCTTTACAACAGCCCTCTGAGACACATGCATTAGTGTCTTTATTTTATAGGCAAGGATATTGAGGCCCAGAGAGGTTAAATAACTTGCCCAAGGTCATAAATAGTAAGTTTCAGGGCCAGCATTTAAACTCAGGCAGTCACACACAAGTCTATGCCCTTAATCACTCTTATAGCACTTTCCAAAGTGGTCAGCTTGTGCTTAGGAGTCACAGTATAGGAAATATTGCCATTTTTAAAACTGGAATTACACTTAGCACAACAAAATGCTCACACTTAAAAAGGTATATACAGGAACTAAGACGAAATTATAAAATTGCAGGCTACAGATTTGCACCTCCCTGATAGTTAATTTAGCATCAGCATTATTAAATTTCCCTCTGTGTGTGTGTGTGTGTGTGTGTGTGTGTGTGTGTGTGTGTGTTTGAAAAAGTAGAGGCTTTGAATTCCAGTGTGAATTTTGGATTCATTGTACCTATTGTTTCTCCTTTTATACTAGTTCCTAAGCCTTTTGCTTGCCTCATCTATAGAATTGGTCCATTATTCCCACTGCAAAGTTCAAAGGAGCTAGAGTATATGAATGCTATGTAAAATATAAAGCAGGAAGAAGTTCAGGGATTGGTTTTTATTCATATATTGAGAAGGTGACCACTTATCTATTGTAATTTGAAATCTTCCAATGTCTTGGTTTCTCTAAATATTTTTCATCCTATTCTTTTTATAAGTGCTTGAAATCCCACATTAATGAATGAATCTTTTAAGTTTTGAAAATTTTATTGGGAAAAACTGATTGTTTAAATACTAATGGGAAGCATAACTCTTAAAATTTTTCTGCTAATTCTTTGGGGATCACCCAACAGATGCTAGGCTATCTGCCCCTGTGGGAAGGAGATAGGCACCAGGTCAGGAAAAGGGTGATAGGGCATAAACACTTTGCAGATAGTATATTGTTGCTAAACCTCAGCCTTGAACTGTTTGAAAGACAGATTTCTGTGCTCTTTTATTAATGATGTTGTCAACAATTATGATAATCTTTACAATTCTCTTATAACAAGTTTGAGTGCAGTACCCTTATTATTAGAATCCTATTTCTGTTCATTTATTTATGCTTTATATATTGAGCACCCAGTCTCTATTATACATTGTTTAAGATGGATCACATACATGGTAAGACAATGCCTGATGAAAAATAGGGAATTCAGACCATAAAGAGGTGATCACTGCACAGTATGATGAGGGCTGAGAAAGGTGGTAAGCACAGCATGCTCCTGCATCACATTGGAGGAAAACTTACCAATGCCTTTGGAGGGCAGGGTTGGTTTCCCAGAGAAAAGGCTATCTAACCAAGGAACAGAAGCAGAAGAAAGAAGCTGTGGTGGGAAGACAGGTAGGAGATTTGTGTTTCAGATCAAGGGAATGGTATATTTGATGATTCTGAATAGAGATAAAGCAATGCAGATTCAGAGAACTGAAAGGTATTCTAAAGATCTTGAGCATAGAATGTGAAGGTAAGAATTGGAATCAAAAAGGTAAATGAAGGTCAACAAAGGCCTTGTAACTCACATTAAAGAGTGAGATTTTATTGGTACTTGTATCAGGGTATTGAAGTGGGAAGCTGGACCAGATTTTGCATTTTTGTGGTTCTAGACCCTCTCAGATCTCATCTTCTACAACTTCCCCCTCACTCTCTGTGTTTCAGCTGGGCACACTCCCACCTTGTCTCCATGCACTGGCATTCTACTTAAATCAGTCTTGCCCCAAGATCCCCATCCCCTCACTTCTTTTAAGTCTTTGTTGAAAGATAAGCTTCTCAATCAGACCTTCTTTATTCACCCCGTATTTATAATATCAGTCCTCCTTCCTAATATTCTCTACCCTTTGCCTCCAGCTCCCTCCCCCTTTCATAGTATTTGTCAATATCCAATATACTATGTAATCTATTTATATCATCTATTTACCTGTCCCTCATCCACCCCTACTAAAATGTAACCTCCTTGAAGGCAGGGATTTGAGTTTATTTTTATATCCTCAGCACTTAGAACAATGCCTGGCACATAGAGAAGGTAAAACATACATACCTGCTAAATGAAAAAATGGAAGATTTTTAGAGTGGTCATTCTAGCCTTAGTGTTGAGATAGGATTGGTGGCAGGGCTGCAACCAGGAAGGCCAGATGGAAGATTTACAGAAATCTAGACAGGGGCATGATGGTGATCTATATGACTGATTCTAGAACTTTTTAGAAAATAAGATGAATAGGGTTTGGTAATTGATTGGGAATGATGGCAGTAGAATTGGTGGTAGGGTATTGATAAAAGGAAGGAATAGTTAATACTGATGCCTAGGTCTGATAGATGGAGTTAATTGTAGAGTAAATATTTATTTCCGTCCCCATTGATGTTGGCTTTGGCCATGTAATTCACTTTGGCTGTAGACTATTAGCAGAGCAATTTATGAATAAGAGCCTTACACATCCTTGGGCCATTTTGGCTGGCTCTTGCACTCTAATAATGTGGTATCTGAAGGAAATGCTCAGGATAGCTATTTGCCTTTTCAGCCTGGGACCCAGAATCTATACATGTGCTGTAGATCTGGACCCAACCTGTAACTAGAGGCAAGCTAGTTGATCTGCAGTAGGAAGCAGAGCTGCCCAGCCAAGCTCACACAAGATCAGTCAATGATAGTTAACTTTTAGAGCTACAGGCATGAGAATAAATATTTGTAATTATAAGCCACAGTTTTGAGGTAGTTTGTTAAGCTGTTTTATTATGGCAATAGCTGACAGATACTGGCTGTTTTGGGCTACTTGGAAGACTGTTGTGCCTTTTATAAAGATAAGGAAACAAGAAAAAGGAGCAGATGGAGGGGTCAATATATTAGTTTAGACTTAGATATGTCATGTTTGACGTACCTACGTGATACCCAAGTGCTTCAGTCCAGTAGGTAGAAAGATCATTGTATCTGTGCCCATGAGTGAGAGCTGATCAAGAATTATGATATTTGGGAATCATTACCACCTAGAAAAGGATGGCAGCAATGACAGAGGACAGAATGGGATCCTAGGACAGAGACCTGAGAGGCATTTCATTTTATAAAGGACATTGAAGGACCCTCAAAAAGCTAATGTTCATAAGTGGGTTAAAGGCAGCCAGGCATAGGTGAGAGCAGCATGTTATCCAGTCCTGGATTAGGGGCTGGTTCAGCAGGTGTGTCCCCTACCTCGTGTGCAGCCCCAACTAACAGCCTCTCTGAGTTTGCTTGCATTCTGTTGTCCACATCTTCCACAGCTCTCACTAGAAACAACAATAGCCCCAGAGGACTCAGAAGACCATTTTATGTCACCCCTTCCCAGGCCATATGCAATGGCCATTTCTGAACTCTTCATTATGGAAACACATAACAAGTTACAAGTTCCCTCTGATTATCGAGAAGGGCAAGGAAGGACAGAAGTGTTCTTCTCTGCTCAATGATCCGTGCAGCTCAAGCAATATCCATCGTTGGCAAATTCAAGGCAGAGATAAGTTGAGATGTACAGCCCAGCAGCTCTCATAAATGAATTTAGTTCAAGCTGAATTAAGGTGATCTGTGAAAATGTGTTCCAAAACGATTCTCTTTAATATTGGAGACACCAAATCATTCTGAAAAATGGTTTAGCACTTTTGGTAAATGTTTCTATTATAGCCTTATAATTCTATAGAAGTTAGACTAGGAGCCTCTAATGAGCTTATTGAAATGGTGAACACTAAATGCTATTTAATATTTGCTGTCACTTTTCTGAAGGCAAAAAGACCTCTTCTTTCTGTTTTTGCTGATTGCTCTCAGCTAAATTGTGAATGGGTAAAAAGACCATGTTTACCAGCATGGAAAAAACAATCTGTTGAAATTACAAATGATTGTTCTTGGTGAGGAGGTGTGATGGCATTTGAGAGAGACAGGGCCTTTTTCTGCTGGAGAATTCTACCAGCAGCATTTTCAGATTTTATGCGAAGAATCAGTCAGGCTTCTGACTTCTCTTATTGCTTACTGACCAACCTTATGCAAACTCAACTCAGAACTTGCTGAATCCCAGTTCACAAAGTGCTGCAGGAGGTGAGGAACATCAAGGAAGCCAGAGAAGGTTTTCCAGAAGGGCCACATGTGGAGGAGACCTGAAGGAGTTTAATTTAACTGGCCACTGGAGGAGAAGGATTAGGTCTCTATATTCAGTACACTGGGGAGCCATTAAGTATCTCAAGCATTAGGGTAACATGGTAAGTTTAGTTTTGGAAGTGATCACTTGGGTAACTGATTGAAAGGAAGCAAGCGCTTATAAAGGTGATCAGTTAGGAGGCTATTGCAGTGGAGCTGTCCAGGTAAGACATACTACTAGGTTGGATTAGGGTGAGGATGGTGGCTATGAACATGAGAAGATATATTTGAGAGATAATTAGAAGGTAGCCTAGCTAGAACTTGGAAATGAATACAGAATGATGAAGACAGAGTTTATAAGAATCAACTTGGGGGCTGACCAAATTCTGGAAGAGAATCAGTTTCTCCTATGTAGTTATTTGGGGTGCAAGGTAAAGGGAGCTGGTACTGGAAAATCATTAATTTGGTTTTTGCCATTTTAAGAGTGAAGTATCACTGAGACATCAAAGTGGAGATGCAACTAAGCAGGTAGATACATTGATCTAGACTGCAGAGCAAAGTCTGCCTGGAGATAAAGATTGGTGTGTCAATTGCACTAGTGGCAATTAAAGGTGAGGGCATGGATAGATTCTGGTAGGGAGAGAATACTGAGGGAGTAAAGTATAGAGTCTTAGAAAGCACTCACTACAGAATTTAATGCCTGGAGGATGGAGGGTGAGATGTCTGAGAAGACAAGATAGGGGATATGGAGGAAGAGGAGAAGCAGAACAGTGATATGTCTCAGAAGCAAAAGAACATAGTGTTGTAAGAAGGGGGAAGTGGTCAGCAGCATCAAGTAGAATAAGAATTTAGAAATACCCACTGAATTCAGTGACAGAGGCATTTGATAAGCAATGAAGAGAAGAAACCACATTAGAATGGAGTGTGGATATTGGATACATATAAGTCCTCTTAAAGTTTGACTTTGGGGGCGCCTGCATGGCTCAGCATCTGCCTTTGGGTCGGGTCATGATCCCAGGGTCCTGGGATCGAGCCCCACATTGGGCTCCCTGCTCGGTGGGAAGCCTGCTACTCCCTCTCCCACTCCCCCCTGCTTGTGCTCCTGCTCTCGCTATCTCTCTCTGTCAAATAAATAAATAAAATCTTAAAAAAAACAAGTTTGACTTTGAAGAGGAATAGAGAGACAGGATATTGGATGAACCAGGAGGGAAAATGGCAGGTCAAGAGAGGTTTTTGTTTATTTGTTCTGTTTGTGAGAGATACTTGATCATGTTTAAAAGTAAATAGGATAATAAGGATGGTAATAGTGTGCTGGGAGAGAGAAATTATTTTGAAAGCAGTATAGTTAGAGGGTATAGCAAGTTACACCAGGGAATGTGCACAAAAGATGGAGTGGTAGTGGAGGTCCCTGGAGGAGGAGGTGTTCAAAGAAATGAATAATAGCCAGGATGTTGGATAGGGAATTCATGGAGATGATGAAGTGCCCAGATTTACAGTAGGACTTGGAACGGAGAAAGGGGTTATGGACCAAGTGCCAAAGTCTATAGATAATAAGAGGGCATAATCAAGAATGTGATGACAGCAATGAGGAAGGAGGTGGATGGTAATTGCTGTAGGGCCTAGAAATCAAAGCAGCAGAAATTTTCTTGAGATGGTGAGAAGTAGTGGTGGAGAGTAAGGAGGACATCAACCTCACCTGTGGTCCCTAAGGTCACAATTTGAGAGAGCTGTATTAAAAGTAGGGTCCTCAAGGGTGAAGGGTATTCAGTTAAAACCAGGCATCTTGGCCAGTGCTTGGGGTGAGCTTGGGGCCTGGGGAGATTTCTGTTGGATTTGGGGTAGCAGATCCACTACAGACAGTGGTAGGTTAAGCATTACCAAAAATAATAATTGATTTTCTTATAAAATTTCTTAAATACTTAAAATTTAAATATTGAAAACAAGACAGTAAATTTTTAAAAATGAAATATCTCAAAACTTGTCTACATTTACTTCTGATGTTTTCAAATTGGGGTTTTAAAACTAATAAAGCATATTTCTTTTTAGATTATAATTAGGAAGCAGGTAGTTTCTGGCTGGGATATTAGAGATTTAACTATTTTTTTTTTAATATTAAAAATAACCATGATTACATTTCCCCTGAACACTGTATGTTGAATATCCCATTGTGCATCCAGGGACTTCACCAAAGATCCACTCTAACAAAGAGCAAATATTTTATCTGAATGGGGATTTTCAGTGCACAGGATAGTGCTATAAAAATGTACCACTTGCAAGGCTGTGCTTCACCTTGAGTGCAGTGAGTCTTCTACATGGATAAAATTTAGTAAGTGTCCAACAGCTCCCAACAGCCACACACAATAGTCAGAGCTTCAAGAGCTTTTACCAACTCAACCAAGCAGGCGGATTTCAAGTCAAGTGTTAGCACCCAGACAAGCACACTTTTTATGTTACTTCTGTATTTGTCTCTATTCACTTTTATTCCTTGGCATGCGCTCAGTTCTATTTTTGGGGAGCTTAGAGAATCTTATCCTCTCATCAGAAAGTTGATAAAGAAATAAGAGGTATTGAGTAGTGGACAATTTTGATTAGGGACATTTTAATAATATAGAAAAAGAGGACAGACTTTATAAAATGAGTTAATAGTTGAACAGGAATGGAACCAGGGATTTCTGATTCTCAATTTGCCAGTTAGCTTTGGGCCTTAACACACCATATAGTGTCATTTTCATTTCCATTTTAAATGCCCAAAGAGCTTTATTCATAGACACCTATGTTGCCAGCTATCTTTTTAGAACCTGGCTCCAATTTTTTCCCCCTTTTCCCAATACATAACAAGCATGCATGCTATAAATTGCCAAAAAAGAAATGGGCACCCATCCTTATAAGATTAGCTCGAAAAAAATGCAGTCATCACAGCCAGTGTTAAAAATTCCTATTCCTAATTGGCTATGATAGGGAGTAAGGATATGGTTCTTGAGACCTGAAAGTCACACAGACATTGGAAAAGTGAAGAGAATGGTAATTTTCCAATGTCCCTAATTAGAGCCATCTGTGCTTCCCCCAGTGCTGTTCCCCTAATGCATTCTAATGCAAAATAGCCTCTTCTCTTGTTTATTTTGGAACACAGCTGTTCTCTTAATTGAGCCTAACAGATAATGGAAGCATTGTTTCTCCCCTCACCCCCTTCTCCAAACAAGCTGGGACTTGAGGAAGATGGGAAGGAATCATCTTTGCTCTTGGAAATCTGTGTGTCTATTCTGATACTCCAAATGTACTTATTTATTTACATTGTTTAAAAATGGGAGGTGAAAATATCTATCTTTGTACTCACATGTGTATATCCTATTTCTCTGGGAATTTGAACTTCAGATATTTGCTTTTCCTTGTAGTCTTTTGGTAGATTCCCCCCCAACCCCATTAATAGCACATGGTATATCCAGTGATTCAGGTTGAGCTTTCAAAGAAAATCTTTTTCTTAGCACTTATCTTCTCCAAAGAAAAGGAGATGCGGATGATAGAATAGATCGGTTTGCTCTCTTCTTATCACCTACCCATGCCCCTCTATCCCTCCTCTGAAAAATCATTTCATGCTTCTTTGAGCAAGTGAAACTTCCATACTCTATTGTTTTTTTTTTTTATCTCCATTGATTTACTTAAATACCGTTATAGGTTATTTCAGACTTCTAAAATACACATTTTGTGGGGGCATGAAACCTATACAATCTTGTGAACTCTTGTTAAAGAAAAGAATATAACGTTTTAACACTGATAGCACAAAACTCACAAATTCCAGAAAAATAACAAAATGTTTTTTTTTTTTTTTAAAAATTTTTTTTTTTATTTAATTGACAGAGAGAGAGAGAGAGACAGCGTGAGGGGGAACACAAGTAGGGGGAGTGGGAGAGGGAGAAGCAGGCTTCCAGCTGAGCAGGGAGCCCGATGCGGGGCTCGATCTCAGGACCCTGGGATCATGACCTGAGCCGAAGGCAGTCGCTTAACCAACTGAGCCACCCAGGCGCCCCAAAAATATGTTTTAATTAACTGCCTAAAATACCTCTACAAAGTCTTTATATTTTCCCTACATATTTTGGCTACCTACTTTTTGTCTTTTCATTTGATAATGAATTTATATTACTCTGAATTAGGAGAATAAAGAGACAATTCTGTTTTTTTCTTCTGTTATACTGTTAGTAGTAGCATTAGTTATTTGTGATACATAAAACGTGTGAGTTCACAGTTATAATTACTGTTTCCAACATTGCTACAAGTTTGTGCCCTGATATGCATCAAAAAAGAAAAAAAAAATGTATGGTGTTTCCGGCCATCATGCAAGTGGTTCTAGAGTTGACATCTTGCTGTGAACTCTAAAGCCAGACAAGGCTTTAGGGGGTGGTTTTCAGGCGTTGTCCATGAGCAGGCCTGCAGTCTCTGAGGGTGTGCCTCGCATTCATCTTGGATCTATGACAGTCTTCTGACTCTGACATACAGGTGGAATCTAAGCAAAGGCATTGTGATATTGCTGAGGTTAGAAGGCAAAGACTGGATTTGGGGCTTCTGAAGCCCAAAGAACTTGTAGGGCAGGTTACAGGAAAGTAGGGAATTCTATATATCGCTTGTGGGGGGAGGGTGTAGAAATCGGTGTGGAGTTTTCTGGGGACCTTATGGAGGCCTGGGCTGTACAGGGTGAGACCCCTTGCGTCCTAGAAGAGAACAGCTGCAATGGAGTGGAGGTAGAAAAAAAGGACACTAGGAGTCCCAAGGTGATGGGAGAAAGAGGTGCTCCAGCCCAGCCAGAAATAGAGAGATCCTGTGAACACCCAGGCTTTTATCTAAGACCAACCCTTTGCCTTAAGGACAACACCCTACCGTAAGGGCAATTGTAATGAAGCCTAAAATCAAACCTCCACAGGGTCATGGAGAATTATCAAAATATTAACTTTCTGCCAAAACAAACAAACTCAATACTCTTTAAAGGAAGACAACATAATCTAGCCTCCTGACAATATATTGTGCACAATACCCAATAGAAAATAAAAAATTCCAGATATGTGAAGAAGCATGAAAATGTATCTTAAAAGGGAAGTGAGTGTGTAAAGCAGTAGTAGCGTCCTTGTAAGTTGAGATTTGTACTTCAAGTAAAATAAAAATATATACAACAATAGCACAAAAGCTGGGAGTAGGTGTAAATGGAATTATAGTATTGTGAGATGCTTCCATTTGTTGGATGTGGAGATGAGTTGAAAGGAACGAAATATGATCTGGTTCAATATTGATTCTACCTAGACTGTGATAAATTGAAGGTGCAATCACTAAAAAATAATAAAAAGTGGTATAGGTAAAAAGCCAATACAGAGAATAAAATGGAATAAAAAATGTGTTTAATTAACCTAAAGATAGCAGGAAAAGAGGGGGAAAACTGTTAAAAAAAATATGGAATGCATAGAAAAACAACAGCAAATTGGTACATAAATTTAATAAACTAAACACTTCAATTAAGTTAGATATTGTCAGACTAGATAAAAGAGCAGGGCCCAAACATATAAAAGTGAAGCGCCTTAAATACAAAGACACAGATGGTTTGAAAAAAAGAGTTTGGGGAATGATATGCCGTGTTAATAGCATAAGAAAGAAAAGGAGTGTTTCACAAAAAGATGGTCATTTGATAATGATAAAGGGGTCTACTCAATGGAAAGACAATTCTAAGTTTGTAAACAAACTAAATAATATAACTAAATATAAATGTAACTAAATACAGATTATTTAAATATAACTAAAAATAGAGCTTCAAAATTTATGAAGCAAAAATTGACAGAACTAAAGAAAGAAATCCATAATCAACGTTGGAGATTTTAGTATTTTGTTCTCAGACATTGTTAGACAGAGTTGACAAAAGCATACACAAGGACATAAAGGATCTGAATAACACAGTCCACCCAGTGGGTCTAATTTATATATATATAGAATACTAAACCCAACAATTAATAAAAAAATTTTTTTAAAGTCAGTCTCAATTCAGCTGAAGATACTTAAATCTTATAAAATCTGTTCTTTAACCCTAATGTAACTAAATTAAAAATTAATGGCAGTAAGAGACTTGTAAAATTCTCAAATAATTAGAAAGGATAACATGTTTATTCATAATTCACTTCTAATAATTCATGGGTCAAACAAAAAAACACTTGGGAACTTAGAAAAAATTTCAAACTGAAAAAATAATGCAAACATAACCTATCACAATTTGAAGGATGCTGCTGAAGCAGTTCTTAGAGCTATATTTATAGTTAGAAATGCATATTTTGAAGAAAATAAAGTTAAAATTAAAATTAAAAAATTACAAATTTTTACATCAGGAAGCTTAAAAAGAAAAGGAGAACCATGAGAGACTATGGACTCTGAGAAACAAACTGAGGGTTCTAGAGGGGAGGGGGGTGGGGGGATGGGTTAGCCTGGTGATGGGTATTAAAGAGGGCACGTATTGAATGGAGCACTGGGTGTTATACGCAAACAATGAACCATGGAACACTACATCAAAAACTAATGATGTAATGTATGGTGATTAACATAACATAATAAAAAAAAGGAAATTCAGATCAATGTAATCAAAATTACAAATAAATGTAGTCAAAATAAACTTTATCAAGTAGAAAAATAAACAGTCAAAATGAACAAAGATAAAATTTTGTGCTTTGAAAAAATTAATGACACTGATAAATCTCAAGCAAGCCAGAGCAGGAAGAAAAGAGTAAAAATACAAATTACTTAGATAAAGGAAAGAATGTCATTGCAGATTTTAGGGCCATAAACCCTAATGTGTAATAAAATGGCTAATAAAAATATTATGAATAACTTTATGTCAATAAATTCAATAACATGAGATGGAATGGAAAAATTACTTGAAAACATTTCTTGCCAAAACATATAAAGATGAAATAAAAGATCTGAATATTATATTTAGGAATAAAATTAAATCCATAATTAAACATTTTCTCATAAATATAACTTTTAGACCCATGATTTTGTTAGTAAATTTCACCAGTAATATAAAGAAGAAATCATAAATATCTTACACAAATTCTTTCAGAAAAAGGAGGAATACTTGCCCATACTTTTTATTATACCAAAAAACTGGCAAAAACATTACAATAGAAGTAACTAGTATTTCTCATAAACATAATAAAACACATTTTAAAAAAATTAAAAAATGAATCCAACGATATATAAACAGATAATATGTCATGATGAATCAAGTGGGGTTTTTTGGTAATATAAGAATTGCAATATTTGTAAGCCATTCAAAGGATTGAACTACATTAATAGAATAGAGGAGAAACAGTTATAGAATTGTCTTAGTAGGAGCAGAAAAAAACATTTGAGAAAACTCACTCATGATAAAAATTCTCAACAAATTAAGAATAAAAGATAACTTTGTGGGTGCCTGGGTGGCTCAGTTGGTTAAGTGACTGCCTTCGGCTCGGGTCATGATCCCAGGGTCCTGGGATCGAGTTCAACATCGGGCTCCCCCTGCTCTGCGGGGAGCCTGCTTCTCCCTCTGCTTCTGCCTGCCACTCCCCCTGCTTGTGCTCTCTCTCTCTCTCTGTCAAATAAATAAATAAAATCTTTAAAAAAAAAATAAAAAAATAAAAATAAAAAAAGAATAAAAGATAACTTTGTCGGGGCGCCTGGGTGGCTCGGTCGTTGGGCGTCTGCCTTCGGCTCAGGTCATGATCCCAGGGTCCTGGGATCGAGCCCCGCATCGGGCTCCCTACTCGGCGGGAAGCCTGCTTCTCCCTCTCCCACTCCCCCTGCTTGTGTTCCCTCTCTCGCTGTGTCTCTCTCTGTCAGATAAATAAATAAAAATCTTTAAAAATAAAAAAAATTAAAAAAAAATAAAAAAATAACTTTGTCCATTTAATAAAAGGCACCTAAGGATAGAGTGAATGCTTTCTTGTTGGAATGGGAAAAAGGTAATGATGGCCACTCTTATTTTTTTCAGTATTGGTTTTGAAGTTCCATCAATTATAATAGACAAAAAGAGTTGTAAAAATTGGGGGGGAGCATGATTTTTTTCATATAGAAAATACTAAAGAATCTACCAAAACTACTAAAATTAATAAGTGAATTTGATAATGTCACGGGATAAAGAGAATGTACATAAATGATCAAACAATTGGAAAATTAAGTTAAAAATAAAATTCTATTTATAATAGCATCCAAAATATCAGATATTTAACAAATATTTTTAAAGATAGGTGTAAAACCTCTACACTGAAAACCAAAAAATACTGCTCAATGTAAAGACAATCTGAAAAGTAGAGAAATATGCCATAATTGTGGATTAGAAAACTCAATATTGTTAAGATATCAAGTATTCTCAAATGCATCTATCTATTCAATGCAGTTCCAGTCAATATCCAAGTAGGTTTTTTTTTAAAAATGGGAGCTGATTTTTATTTTTATTTATTTTATTTTATTTTATTTTTTTTAAAGATTTTATTTATTTATTTGAGAGAGAGAGAATGAGAGACAGAGAGCATGAGAGGGAGGAGGGTCAGAGGGAGAAGCAGACTCCCTGCCGAACAGGGAGCCCAATGTGGGACTCGATCCTGGGACTCCAGGATCATGACCTGAGCCGAAGGCAGTTGCTTAACCAACTGAGCCACCCAGGTGCCCTGGGAGCTGATTTTTAAAAAAATGAGTTAATCTGCATAAATAAGGAAATAAATAGAAGTCTTCTGGTTTTTTTTTTTTTATTAAAAGATTTTACTTATTTATTTGAGAGAGAGAGAGAGTGAAAGAGAGCATGAGAGGGGAGAGGGTCAGAGGGAGAAGCAGACTCCCCACTGAGCGGGGAGCCCGATGTGGGACTCGATCCTGGGACTCCAGGATCATGACCTGAGCTGAAGGCAGTCGCTTAACCAACGGAGCCACCCAGGCGCCCGAAGTCTTCTGTTCTTTAAGAAAGACAGACGCACAGACACAGTAAGAGTCCAGGGAAAAATAACAAATGGCAGTAGGTCTTGTTTTCTGGGAGACAACATAGTGATGATGGAGTCTGTGTCAAACTGGAAAGTCCACTTGTCTCAGGAGGGCACTAGCTACTGAGCTAGTGGTAATTATTGCTATATGGGAATGGTGATGGCCAGCATTGCTAGAGCTTCTGAATTTTCAAAAGAAGCTAGAAATTAGGATATTTATGTGAAAGCTTCTGTTAATTTTTGAAATAATTAAATCCATTTTCTAAGCATGAAAATGCGAAAAATAACATGTCTGAGGATCCAAGGGTCATATTCCATCTTTACATGCTCTGGTATAGACTTTAAGACTGGTAGTTCTACAAAGAAAATAGCCAATGGGGGATAGAATTGCGTATGGTTTTGAACGCCTAAGCTCATAATTATGGAAATCCATTCGTTAGGCATTACCTTCAAGAACTATTTGCATTCTTTTTTTTTTTAAAGATTTTATTTATTTATTTATTTATTTGAGAGAGCGAGAATGAGAGAGAGAGAGAGAGAGCACATGAGAGGGGGGAGGGTCAGAGGGAGAAGCAGACTCCCCGCCAAGCAGGGAGCCCGATGCGGGACTCGATCCCGGGACTCCAGGATCATGACCTGCGCTGAAGGCAGTCGCTTAACCAACTGAGCCACCCAGGCGCCCCATTACTGGCATTCTTGATAAGGAAACCTTTGCGTCTTTAAAAAGTTAAGTAGCATATACAAACAACATGGAGGAGCGCTGGTATTCAAGCTCATGTTTGCATGATTCCAGAGCTCAAACTCTCAAGCACAAAACTAAGTTTCTCCTCAATGGAGAGCAGATGTGGAGAGGGAGAAGTCCAAGCTAAAGAAGCCACACCAGTAAGGGACACAAAATGTCCTCCTCTAATTTGTGTCCTCTCCTTCCACTTGTCACCCAGAGGAATAGCAGAACTTTTCTTTATTATGTCCGGACCTAGACAATCAGCACATTCGCATTAACTTCTTACATAGAGAACATCCTCTGGGAATGTAACTGTTCAGGGCTTATCACTTTCTCTGCAAGCAAAATTCATAATCTCAGCTGACCTGGGTGAATATAGTAGTTTCAAGATTGTAACTAATAATCTACTTGAGTGTCTGTGAGTCCAGTGAAGTGAAGTGCGTTATCCGTTCTCATATGTGATTGAAATCAGAATGAGAAGGCCGGCTCAGGATGTATGGTAAAGCACAGAGACACAAGAAAACAAAAACGAAAACAAAAACAAAGCACAGGGGCACATGGAGAAACGCTGGGTTGCTTCCTAACCTGCTTGCCTAACAGGGCTGCTAAGGTAGGCTCTCCCCTAAGCCATCAGCAAGAGGGGCTTCCACTACCATTACTTTCTGGGAAGCTCGACCAGCGCAACAGGATCCTTCTGTGGTTCAGGGGATGAAAGCCCAAGAATGCAGAATAGTGTTCTGGCTAAGGATTTGTCCTTGCCCTCAGAGAGCCAAGAGGGTAGTCCTGCTTCCAGAGGGCTCTAAGCAGGTAAACTGAGTTGAGTTGGTACTTACCACAACATACAGGAGACAATCCATCCACACATATGGATGCTAAGCCATCTCCAGGTGGTGTAGGCTCTTCTGTTCCTAAGATGCACTGTTGGCACCTTCCCTTCCTTAGTTTCACTTCCTTTCTCTCCTGTCATTTGCCCTGGTCACCTCCTTCTTCATTCCCCAACAAATACTACATGGGAAATAACAGAAACAAAGGCAAAGCCAAAATAGCCATGAAAAGTTTGAAAAATGTCACTAAGGGGAAGACTGTTGAGTGTATTTATTAAAGGTAGACTTATTTATAAGTATTGTTTTAAATAAGAGTAATTAAATGCACATGCTCCCAGAGTATTCACAGCTGGTGAATGAGACACACACTACTCTAACATAGTCATTGCCACACAGAGATATTTACCCAGTGCTTTCGGATCACAGAGGAGGGCATGACTGATTTTGCCTGAAGCCAGTTGGGAATGGGAGTAAGAAATGGCTCATTCATTTTTGGTGGGTGGTTCCGGCCACATAGCGTGCACCCGGCAATAGAGCAGCATTCTCCAGTCCTATGCACCACGCAGTTGTTCAGTGCAACCCTCTCTAAAAATCTCCTGCCCAAATTGGAACAGTTTCAGTGGTAGGACTTTTCAATTACCTGCAGTTGTTAGCGCTCTTTAACCTCCACTCCTGAGAAATGCTTTCACTTGGTCCATACTCACCCTTGATAATTGGCATGTGCCTTCCTAGGAAAGTTGCCAAACATCTGATGCATGACTTGCAGATGTCCCATCTTGATGGAACGTCCGACCCTCTGTTGCTCCATGAGGCATCCAAATTCTGGCCCCTCCGTTTGCCCTGTTCTTTGCTTCATTTTTGCTTCCCCTATACTCTTTCCCACATATTTTTGCTCTGCTTTCCCCTGCAGACTTCCTGGCCTCCAAACTACTTTTCTTATTTGCAATCCACATACTGGACTCACCTCCTTCTTGTTCCCTCCTGAATTGGCTTTAAGGTTTGACCTGACTTTTCTGCTTTCATATACTCTGGTAGGAAATGACCGACATTTTGCTAATCTACATGATAGTTGCTTATGGGTGTTTATTCCCCAGGTCTCTGCTCTGGCACTTCTCATGCTTTATAGAATAAGAGCTGGATTTTACAGTCAGACAGGACTGGGCTTGTATCACATTTAATAACTCTATGTCCTTGGGCAAGTTACTTAAACTTTTGGCATCTTCGTTCCCTTATATGTGAGATTGTTACAATTGTTAAAACTTGCACTGCTTAAGTCACTGAGCTGGTGTGAGTAGTTAATGAATCAGTGCCCACCAGCCATTTAGCACAGTGACTAAAACATAGTAAATTTTCAATAAATGTTATTTTTTGTACCAGTTGCCATCCAGTCACATATAATAGATGTTCAATAAACACTGTGCAAAGTCAACAGGGAAAATAGCCAGAGGAGTAAAAATGAGACCTCACACCAAAATATCCTTGGGAGCTGAAGTTCTATTTCTAAATCAAACTCATTACATATTTTATGCTCCACTTCACATTTTCTGGGTTAGGGAGGCTATATGGTATCCTGAGCAGGGAACGAAGAGGAACCAACTCACATACCTCTGATTTCTGCTCTGTTAAAGGATGGAAAGTTCAAGCCTCAGTCATGCTGGCTGGCTGTGCAGGGATGAAATCCTGAATTTGTGAGATCTGTCACCTTTGGATGCACAAATACAACACGCAACTACATAATGCAGTGTGGAAATTAAGCACGATACATTATATTAGTTCTAGGCACATTAGTGGAGATTGAAAACGGTTTCACACTTAGACATTTTCAATGGATGATAAATAGGGTTAATGGATTGTGACTGAAATATTCCTGCCCTCTTAAATCTTTCAGGAAGCTTTTAAAACTGGTAAATACATATTCTTCATGATAGTTTACAAAAATCTGCTCTAATTCAGTTTTGAGCTGCTTAGGACTGTGCAAAAAGGCAAAAACATGCTTGCAGAAACATCTGAGCTCTGGCACTTAAAAACACAGTGCAAAACAAAACAATGAAAATGACACTTTAAATCATTCAGCTTCCCCATCTCTTTTGAAGTCCTGCACATTAGAGCTGGCCTGATGTTGATCGTCTCTTAAGAATAAAATCCAAGGACAGTATTTTATTTTGTATGTTTATCTTGGGAAGCTTCAGAATGCCCAGGACTGCTCTTTGAAGTGATTTGTGTATGTGTCCACATATATGGGAACCAGAAAAGGGAATTTGGGGTCATGGGTCTTGTCATCTAGTTGCCGCTGTGTCCCCCACATTACCATACCTAGTTTTGAGGGAACCAAGCCGACGTGAGCCAGGGGAGGAAATGGATGGGGCAGCTAGGACGATGAGCCTGTGGGGAGTTAGCCGGTGCTGCTGCCCTACCGTAACTCCAAAAGCTTGACAGATGCATTCCCTGAATAGCTTTATGATCCAGTTGTCTCCACCGAAGTGCTCAGTAGGTAATTGCTGTGCTGTCCTCGAGTGATAATGGGACAGTTGAGGTGGAATGAGCCCCAGGGTTGTGGCATTTCAGGGTCACAGATGAAACCCCAGGCACAAAGGAGAACTCTCTGGGAGCTGGTGAGCCCAGGGCACTGTGGCTGGGAGGAAAGGACAGGGCAGCACAGGTGCAGGTGATGCCAGACATGAAGGACGATTCAAGCTGGGACTAGAAGCAAGTTTCTAAAGCATATCACCCTTAAGGGGAATAGGGAAGAGAACCACTCTCTTTAAACTCACATTCTTGGTATAGGAGTCACTTCACTGCAGGATCGACCATACCTGTGCTCTAGGGAACAGTGCTAGAATTTGGGTAGAAAATCTGCATTCAAGGCACTTACTAGCTGGAGGTTTGTTCTTTTGAAAAGAGGCATAGAGGACTCTAAACTTTAGAGTTCTACATAAGTGTTAATTATCTCCAGTAGCACTCATTAATTTCTCACGAAATAATCTGACAAAATGGAGCTTGCTTCACCTTATAATGCTGTCACATCCAGAGACTTCAAACTCTATGACTACTGACTCCTGGTGGATGGACTGGGGAAGCAAGTTCATCTCACTCACATTTACATATTACTTTGACATAAGAAGCCTCCATAGCATACACGTAACAAGTTAAATAAAATAAATATTTCTTAAATGATTTAGTAATAATAATGGTGAATCAGGTTTCGGTGTGTTTTAGGCTTTACCTCCACGGGATTTAGAAGAATTGATGGCTGGTGAAGGAAAGGAGCCAGGGCCAGGACCACGTGTTCTATAAATTGGCAGTCCTTACCTTTCTTTTCGAGGGGACCTTTAACATTTTGACCAACCTGGGTAATTGATAAAGTGTCATCAGTGCTTTATTTGACCAAGTAAGGACAGTAATATGAAACAAAATGGAAAACTTCTATGTACTCTTATTCTCATTTCGTAAAGTAAAGATCATTTTAACACCTAGCCTTCTAAAGTTTGAAAGAGACGATCAAACTTTTCTTAATAGCATTAAGAAAAACATACCTCAAATCCTTTTCATGTCCTAATAAAGTCAAAACATTGTCAAGACCAGCGGGATCTGCACACCTGAGACTATTTATATGGATGTCTCTGGGGACATCAGTCTTCTGAGACCTCTCCCAAACCCACTTTCTCCTTGCCTCCTCCTCTCTTCTGTCTAAGCAGCTATGCCATCTTCAGAAGAAATAGGGACAAATGAGACTATAATGTTCATATTCCCAGAAGCTAGTAACCTTATTATGACACTTCCTGGAATAATTGATTTCTCATTGCACTGGGCATTTGACAGCCACACATTTTCCCTTGTATGTCTTTCATCACAGACATAGAAAGCAAACCACTCAAGATAATGGAATAAAGTACCACGTTAGGATCTGTAAGCATATGTGCATTTATTCATAACAATGCTGAAAAGAATTTAAGGCATTTAAATCAATTGCACATGTATTCACCATATAATTTAATTAGCACTTATGGAAGGCACCATAAGAACTTCTATTACACTGTTTCCATTACAAATAATTACACAAAAAAATACTCATAGCATTAGGGATGGTGTTCTCTTTGTGATTACAGGAGGGCAATTTGTTTAAAAGCTTCACTGACGTCATGTATGCAATAGCTATTTGTCATTTCAGCAAAAAGCAGTAGATAGATTGCCAAAGGAAATTGTGTTTGTCGTTGTAGCACTTCACATTATTTAAATATACATAATGAAGCTAATAGAGTTAGGTAATCCCTATCTACTTAAATTGTCTGATTTTAAAATCAAATAGAAATTTCAGAAAAAAGAAGGGAAAATAGTAACCTCAGTGTTAGTATTGACAACAGTGATAACTATTACCATTTATTGAATGCCTACTGGTTGCAGGGTAGAGAACTAGCTTGAGCACACAATGCCTCCAATTCTCACAAATAACTCTAATTCTCTCAAATGATCTCCATTTTACTTAAGAGGAAGCTGAAACTCAGCCAGTTCCTTATGTAAATTGTGCAGGGTCAAGTTAGAGGCATCAAGAAATCAAGTTGCATCAGAACGCTCATATTATTTCCAGTACAGGACATTGTTTTTACTAAGGCATAATGTTTTAGTGTAAACAATAGGTGAAAATCCACTGTGACCTGCCTTCACATTTTCTGTTAAGAAGAGCCTACGAAGTCTAAACTATATGCTGGTATGTGCAACCAAACCTATAAACAGTGAAGTGAAATCAGATCAACTCAGTTGTTTCCAACTTTCATCACAAATCAAAGTCTTGACTATCTTAGTGGAAGAAAACAAAAATACATTCCTTCCTAAATATTTTTCATAAGAGCAAAAGACCTTTTCCTCTTCTTCCACAGTCAGAGACCAAGGTATAACCAAAAGATCTTCTGAGCACTTAAAATACAACACCACAGGGGAAACCTCATTTTTGTAAAATAATGCTAACTGTGATAGTCCAGACAATGGTTGCTTCCCTTTCAGATATTTTTGATGACTTCCCAAAAACATAGCACAGTTCACCTCTCAATCCATTTCTTCAGACAGTATCAGTTCATTGGGTAGACATGACTGGTGGGTTTGGTAAACTAGTACTTTAAGCCCTTTAAAAGTAGACAGCCTTAAAACACTCAATTGAAATTGCTTATTAGTAGACAATCACATCTCAAAAACCATCCTAAGAGTGATAGCTCCCTCCACACCTTGCTTCTTGCTGTGACTGAAACCATTCTTAGTGTTGTTGGGAAGTGGTGCATTCTGTTATATTGAACTGTAAATATATCTTCCCCAGGACTAGGACTTTATCTGGAACTCCATCGTTGTAAGAAATTACTTATCGGAATGGATCAGTATTTTTTCCAACTGGCATAAACTGAATAAAGCCATCTTGGAACTTTTTTTGGTTCCTCTCTAGGGAATCACAATTATACATTAGCTTTTTAAAGGTTCTGAGAAGTTCTGCAATAAAGAAGCCTGTTTAAATTTCTTTAACTGAGCAGTTACAATTTGAGAGTGCAGCAGTATTTTCCAGCACTTCTATTAGCATACTTCAGAACAATTATAGTAGACTCAGAGATATGCTATCTAGGTACTTCTTCAAGGAAGGACTTCTTGTCCTAGCCATCAGCTCCTTTAGGGTTTTCCTCAGTCACTGAGAGCTTCACCCAAGGGTTTATACTACCCAGTGGTCAAGAGGGAGATGAGCCCACATCCAGTGGCTTATTGAGGTGGGAGTATAAAGGCCTAACCATTTTGGCCAATGTAAGATAGCTTTGACTAGCTCCAGAGCTCCCCCCCTGGGGTGGGATGAGGTATTGTTGAGCCCGAATAGCAGTTTCACTTTTCCTCTGCTTACCCATGCTTTCTCTCCCTTTCTTTCACATGATTAATTTCAATAAGTAACTAGAACACCAAGCTCCATCTCATAACTATTTCTAGAGAAACTCATTTGTGAATTTGTTAATGGGAGTGGTCCAAGAAAACAGGTCATGAGGTGAGACTTTTAAGCAAGATAGTTCACTATACCCAACGGGCAATGGAGACTCCGTTACTGGTTGTATGGGAAGCACAGAGGGCTTTTTTTGTGGCAGTCGAATTGATTAAATTATCACCAATGTAAATTGGAATGTTGTACTGATGTAAAAGAATGCAATAGTTGGTGTGATTTTTCAGTGTTTGAGAAATCCAGAACAAATAGTATCTATATGGGTGATGGGATAGGGTGACTATTGCTAAGTACCACTGGTATTCCTAAAAAGGATAACAAAAAGTTTTGCTTGGTTACCATGCAAACTGAAAGTCAATTTTAAAAGTCAGAGTGATTTTCTGGTAGCTTATAAAGATGTCCTCATCTTCTGACCTGGGAGAGGAGAGAAAGTTGAAGATAAGACCCAGGACTTAATAGTCACAGTGGCTTAGCTCCAGAGGAGGTTAAATGGTCAACCAATGCAACTCTGTTACTCCAAGGTTAGGACGCAGGTTGGGAAATACATGAGTGATTGATATCACTCCATTACGCTAATTGAACCAGGTGAGCAAGAAGTGGCTAGCACACTGGAGGCTTTGATAAGACACATGAGCTTCAGAAGATAGAAGATAAACCTTATGAAGGTTCAGAGTCCTGTCATGTCAGTAACATTTTTAGTTGTTTAGCGTTCAGAGGTGTTTGGGGACACCTAATACAAGTAAAAGACAAGCTATGAGACACTACATGAGACCATGCATCTGGAACTTCCCACCGTGAGTGAGGTTCTGTCAGCTTCACCAAGTCACAACATGAGGCAGGCCTAGCATTCCATTGTAAGATGCAAGTGGCATTCAGTATGTCTGGGATGATGCACTTTTTTCATGAGTGGGGCACAATCAAACTGGTAACCCAGACTCCCATGTCATCCCTAGTGGTGCTCCAGAGCTCCTTCCTCAGCTCACACCTATGGTCATATGAGCAGTTCCTTAAGATCTGAATCAAAAAGCCAGTTTGGTTTTAGATGTGTCAGCTTAGTATATAAAGACAAGCCAAAAAAGGATGACAGCTGCCCAGCAGCCTCAGGTAGGAGTGGCTGGAAAAACAGTGCTACGGAAAAATCATCTTGAAGGGTGGAGTAGGGCACCAGGTTCTCAAATTGTATGGAAGAAGAAGTGGCTTGAGATTATATACAAACTCTTGGGCAGTGGTAAAAAGCCTGGCTTAGCTGGCCAGGAGCTTGGAATTTGGGAAGGAGGTCTGAGCTAGAGATATGTGGAGGAACATTTGGGAACGAGCATGAAGTAGAATCTTTGTGTCACATATTAATACCTACAAGAGGCTACACAGCAGGGACAAGACACTAAACACCTAAGTAGACAGAATGACTTAAACACTGTTATCCATCAGCCTCAGTCATTGGCCACCTCAGGGTTGGCACAATAAGCATATGAATGGAATAGTCATAGTTGGAGGGATGGAAGTTAAACGTGGGCCTAACAGGATGGTCTTCTGTTTACAAAGGCTGATTTGGCCACTACTGCTTCTGATTATCCACCTTCCAGAGACAGAGATGAACACTTGAGCGCCTGATGTGGCAGTATTCCTCAAGGAGACGATACAGCCACTTGAGGCTAAGTTAACCATACTTGAAACACTTCCAGTTGTAAGGACTAGATGTTTGTTCTAATAGTAATAAATACATATTCCAGTTATCAGTTTGCTTTTCTGACTGTGGCACAACCCAGCACTACTTTGCCAGTGGCTTCGAGTGTTTGATCATCTACATGGGGTCCCATATAACACTGTCGACCATAGGAGTCCTCTTTCAGCAAAGTAAATGTAGGAATGGGCCCATAAGCATGGGATTCACTGGTAGAATCACATGTTATACCAACCAGAAGTTGCTGTCCTAAGAGAGAATTGGAATGACCTCTGAAGCTCAGCAGCCATGGTAGCTGAGAGTGAGGAGGATTTAGAGTGGATAGTAGAGAAAGGAAAAGTATCAGTTGAAGAATTGAGAATATTTTCAGTGGCAGGGACTGTAGTTGGCTTCACTAACTTTCTTCTCCAAAGTTTCACCCAGAATGAGAGGCCCACTCGAATAGTAGAATTTCTACTTCCAGAACAAATATGGAGTGGATCTGAGCAGCACAAAGGAGTAGACTGAGACACAGGAATGTGCTGCTCCAATCCCCTTTCAAGAAAGGACTTCTTTCCTGAGCTGTTAACTCCTTAAAAGGAGTTTGCCTCAATCACAAAATGCTACTTCTCCCAAAGGCTTATCCTTCCCAGGGCAGCTTATATGCAGTGAGTGATGGAAACATAAAGTTTTGGCTGATTCAGATACATGCAGGACAACTCTGATGAGGTGCATTAACTTAGATCTCCTCCAGGCGTAGAATGAGGCTTTGCTGAATGTGACTCACACTTCACCTTCTTCCTCTGCCCATTCAAATGCTTCCACTTCCTTTAACAGATAATGATCTTTAATATAGACCCTGAACTCCAAACTACATCCTAAGCATCAGCTTCAGGAAACCCTACCAATGACAAAAAAATATTCCATAAAATACTAATTTGGGAAAAGTTATATGAAAAGATGATAAGAATGAATTACATCCTTCTCACTAGTCCTTTAGAAATAATAAGTATCTTAAAAATAATTACCACCATCTTTCTATCTTAAACCTTTTCATTTAAAGTTCTCTTCATTAGGTATGTAATCATTAATTAAGTATATGTAGATTAAAACAAGCAGAAAGAAAGGAAGGAAGAAAGAAAACAGTAAACACCTTCATGCCGAGCATTCCTATACCTGAAAACTATAAAGGAACTTGTGGCAATACAGGATTCCATGTTGACGATATGCGACTTAGAACCCTATTGAAAAGCAAGAAACACACGAAAAAAATAATCAGAATAAAAGATTAAAAAGCAGTTTACTTTATAGTACAATAGTCATAAGACAGTGCATGATTAATTTTTCAATGAAGGAATACAGGTAATATGAGCTCCAGAAGCTAGAGTCACAAAAGGGAGGACATAGTCAAAACACTAACAAAATATTAAAAAATAAAAAATGTTCAGAGGGAAGTTTTTAGAATCTTCAGAGAAAGGAAGGGATTTGGATTGAATTGTTCCCTCCTTTCCACATACATCTGCTTTTTCAATACACCTGTATAAGATAAAAATGCTCAAAAATAATTATTTGAAAAAAATCTCCGTATTTGTGAGGCATCATGCCATGTTCCACAGGTAGAAATTGCTATGGACTGAATTGTTACCCCCTCCCCCAAAATGTATCTGTTGAAGCCCTCACCCCCACTGTGACTTTATTTAGAGACAGAGCTTTCAGAAGGTAATTAAGGTTAAATGAGATGATAAGGGTGGGGGTCCTAAACTGGTAGGATTGATAGCCTTAGGAGAAGAAGAATAAGAGAGAGAAAGCTCTCTTTCCCCGCATGCATGCATCAAGGGAAAGCCATGTGAATGCAGTCATGGGAATATGGTAAGAGCTCTCTTCCTCGGCCTACAAGCCAGGAGCAGAGCTCTCACCAGAAACTGAATCTGCCCACACCATGATCCTTGGACTTTCCAGCCTCTGGAACTGTGAGAAATTTCTGTTGTTTAAGCCACCCAGAGTATGGTACTTCGTTATGTTTAGCCTAAACTGATTCAGACAGAAATTATCCTAAAAGGAGAGGTGGCCTCTTCCCTGTCAGATTTTGTATCTTGCCAGAAAAAGAAAACACTGGCAAGACCCATGTCAAGAAGGGAAATGTTCCAAATGCATATGTTGTGTATGAGTAGGAGAGGAGGAAGATAAAATACACACATATACCCCACTTTATTTTAGTTTGATATACCAACTTTACTTGATTATAAGATATTTATAATTTTGTAATCCAGAAAGTACAAAATAAGCATGTTGGGTGAGAGACATAAGGGAAGGAAAATATTCTTGGAGCAGGAGCAAAGACCCTACAGAGAATGCATGGCAGTTTGGAGGGTGGGGGTGGCACAGGGTGAAAATTGGTGATACAATCTTTTGATTTAAATAAGACAGAGCAAGTAAAATGAACAGAAGCCACTGCACCTAAATGCAGAGCTTCATTTACATAGAAACAGGAACAATTTCATGTTTAAGAAATGTCAGTTTTCTATAAATACGGAGGTTCAGTCATTACCACCAGAATTATTCATTATACTATGATTCAAAACAAGATGAATATACTGGGCCAACATTAGGACTCCAATCCCCAAAGTGGCCTTTCATGTATTTTTCAAAACTGGCTATGTCCATCCAAAAATAGAAGTGTGCTAAGTATCTGATAAGGTCAGGGGAAAAAAAAAAACAAAACAAAACAAAACTCATTTCTTTCCCAATTCAAGTGAGCAAGGACTAGTGATTATAAACATTTGGGGCATTTAACTGACTTGCATAAGTTCTCATTTCCTTAATTTTTTAAATGTAAAATTTGGTAATAGAAGAATATTAGCATCTAAGTTCTTCAGATTTTCTCTGCACCACCCCCACCTGCATCTTCAGCTACTTCTCTCTTCGTTCTGTTCTACCTTCCCTATATCATAGCCATTCTTCAAGTCTGCCCGAAACTCTCACTCCTTCCACAAAGTCTTTGCTTATGATTTCTTTTAAGGATTTGCTGTGGGAGTGTGTGTGTGTATGCGTGTTCAAATACACATGTACACTCTTCTTTATCTTGCTCAAGGTCTAATGGCCCTTTTAAAACTGAAATTGCATCCCTGAATTCAGTTTGAAAATATTTTGGTCTATTGTTGCTTTCATAGTTTCTCTATCATCATTGCCTCTGTTCTATCTGGAACTCCTAAATACATTATATAAATCTTGAATACATGCTCCTAGTTTCTGAATTTCTCTTTCTTATGTTTCATATCTTCTGTGTTTGACTCCACATTTGCTTCTAGATTATACATTTTGTCTTCAACAGTGATCATTCTAATGAGTTGGTTCCATTATAAAGATGTATTTATATTTTCTCTCCAAAGACTTCTTTTGTGTTTTCTGTTATTTTATCAAAGAATGCTGAGTTTATATTATGTATATATTACCTTCTCTAATCTCGTCAAGGATTCATAGAATTGTCTCTAGGTCTTCCTCTAACATCTCAGTTATGTCTATTTCCTCCAGGACCATTCTCTCTGTGTGTTCACTCTGTTCTTATTTTTTCATGGTGTTTTACTCAAATGAGTGGTCTGTTCATTAACTGGCTTAATGGAGTCAGGTGCCATGGGATTTCCCTGCAGTTCTTCCATTCTTTTCTTTCACAGCCTTCTATCCTGAATGGAAAGACCAAGTTAGGTTCTAGGTGTATAGTCCTCTTGTTTCAACTACTTAGAAAAAATAGTAGTTACAAGCTACTTTTTAGGAGCATAGTCATGGAGTTTCCTCAGCTTTGATCTCCTCATTGCCAAGTAAGAAGAGATTTATTCTGGTAGCAGAGAACTTTATTATGTTTCTATCCTCAGTAGAGCTGTCTTCTGCTACCTCTTTTTTCTTCTCTCTTCTTTGTCTTCTCTCTCTCATAGGAACTTGGAACAAGCCCTCAGATCAAGTCAGCCCTCCCTAGGTGGTCAGCATAATTTCTTCACTTTTTGGATTTTAGCCCAGAGTAAAAAACTTCTGCAGCCCCACTGCTCAGTATGTGTCTTTGTGTGTGTGTGTGTGGTCTGTTGTGTGTGTGTTGTGTGTGTGTGTGTAGAGACCAAATAGCACAATTACTTTACAGTTCTTTCATAAAGAGCTCAGATGGGTTGCTCCAGGAACCCATTTTGTTTTGTTTTGTTGTATGTATTTCCTTTGAGCTTGGTATTTCTCTGTGTTTATCTACAGGATGACTTTCACCTGCTCACACTTTATGCTGTGGTTTACCGAATTCTATCAGGCCCAATCCATCTGCTTCTCATGTTTCAGGACACTTTTACAATAGCTTAGATTTTTTTTTTTCCATCTGTTATGAACCCATTCCTTTTTTTTTTTAAGTTGAACTGAAGTTACTGAATATTGAAGTTCTAATTGTTTAGCATATATAAAAACTCAAATTCAAATTTGAGTAAGATGCCTATCAAATCAGCATATTTAAAAGCATATGGTTATTTTGAATATCAATCTTTCATAATGAACTAATTGTTAAATTGAACTAAATGCCAATAACTTTTTTTTGGATATATAGCCTATTTTTGGTGAAATAAAATCTTGATAAAGGCATAAAGATTCCATATCAGAAGTTAACTCAAATTCACACTTTTAAAATCAGATGTAACTATGTAAGTAACTTTTTTTTTTTTAAACCCAGTCTTCATCTTGATCTATTCTTAAAATGCACATCCTGGCAATTTCTTTTATTTACTTTATTGACTAGAAAAATGTAAATGAAAAAATGATACCTCTTTCTATCCACTAAAATGTTAATATCTGGGTGTATTTGAAAATACCAACAAGAAGGCATTTTAATTTTTTTAATGCAGAATTAGATCTTGGCCATACCTTAGAGCTACATGGAGCCTCATGTTCATTACTGGTTTAAGATGTTTTCACTCCCAGGGGCATTTGCATTTTAATAGAGAACTCTTGTCACACAAAAGCCTTCAAGACCAAAAGAAATTAATCTCTAAAAGTGAAATTTGAGATATCAAGAGAGCTCTTGGGGCAAAGAAGAATCCTTTCTCCCACCTTCAAATTACATCATGAGACAAGCTTTAGTAGGGAAAAGCAGGAATTCATATAACTCCATATTTCCCATAGGAAGTAAAATTCATTTTAAATAGTACAAAAAAAGGACTGTCAAAAGTGCATCGAATCATTTATGTATTTTTTAAAAATTTTATTATGTTAATCACCCTACATTACATCATTAGTTTTTGATGTAGTATTCCATGATTCATTGTTTGCGTATAACAACTAGTGCTCCATTCAATACGTGCCCTCTTTAATACCCATCACCAGGCTAACCCATCCCCCCACCCCCTCCCCTCTAGAACCCTCAGTTTGTTTCTCAGAGTCCATAGTCTCTCATGATTCATCTCGCTCTCTGATATCCCCCCTTCATTTTATCCTTCCTACTATCTTCTTCTTTTTTTAACATATAATGTATTATTTGTTTCAGAGGTACGAGTCTGTGATTCAACTGTCTTACACAATTCACAGAGCTCACCATGGCACATACCCTCCCCAATGTCTATCACCCAGCCACCCCATCCTTCCCACCTCCCACTCCTCCAGCAACCCTCAGTTTGTTTCCTGAGATTAAGAATTCCTCATATCAGTGAGATCATATGATACATGTCTCTCTGATGGACTTATTTCGCTCAGCATAATACCCTCCAGTTCTATCCATGTCGTTGCAAATGGCAAGATTTCATTCCCTTTGATGGCTGCATAATATTCCATTATATATTTATACCACCTCTTCTTTATCCATTCATCTGTTGATGGACATCTTGGCTCTTTCCACAGTTTGGCTATTGTGGACATTGCTGCTATAAACAGCAGGATGCACGTACCCCTTCGGATCCCTACATTTGTATTTTGGGGTAAACACCCAGTAGTGCAATTGCTGGATCGTATGGTAGCTCTATTTTCAACTTTTTGAGGAACGTCCATATTGTTTTCCAGAGTGGCTGCACCAGCTTGCATTCCCACCAACAGTGTAGGAGGGTTCCCCTTTCTCCGCATCCCCGCCAATATCTGTCATTTCCTGACTTGTTAATTTTAGCCATTCTGACTGGTGTGAGGTGGTATTTCATTGCGGTTTTGATTTGGATTTCCCTGATGCCGAGCGATGTTGAGCACTTTTTCATGTGTCTGTTGGCCATTTGGATGTCTTCTTTGGAAAAATGTCTGTTCATGTCTTCTGCCCATTTCTTGATTGGATTCTTTGTTCTTTGGGTGTTGAGTTTGGTAAGTTCTTCATAGATTTTGGATACTAGCCCTTTATCTGATATGTCATTTGCAAATATCTTCTCCCATTCTGTCGGTTGTCTTTTGGTTTTATGGACTGTTTCTTTGGCTGTGCAAAAGCTTTCTATCTTGATGAAGTCCCAATAGTTCATTTTTGCCCTTGCTTCCCTTGCCTTTGGCAATGTTTCTAGGAAGAAGTTGCTGTGGCTGAGGTGGAAGAGGTTGCTGCCTGTGTTCTCCTTTAGGGTTCTGATAGACTCCTGTCTCACATTTAGGTTTTTCAACCATTTTGGGTCTATTTTTGTGTGTGGTGTAAGGAAATGGTCCAGTTTCATTCTTCTGCATGTGGCTGTCCAATTTTCCCAAAACCATTTGTTGAAGAGACTGTCTTTTTTCCATTGGACATTCTTTCCTGCTTTGTCGAAGATGAGTTGACCATAGAGTTGAGGGTCCATTTCTGGGCTCTCTATTCTGTTCCATTGATCTATGTGTCTGTTTTTATGCCAGTACCATACTGTCTTGATGATGACAGCTTTGTAATAGAGCTGGAAGTCCGGAATTGTGATGCCACCAGCTTTGCTTTTCTTTTTCAACATTCCTCTGGCTATTCGGGGTCTTTTCTGGTTCCATACAGATTTTAGGATGATTTATTCCATTTCTTTGAAAAAAGTGGATGGTATTTTGATGGGGATTGCATTGAATGTGTAGATTGCTCTAGGTAGGATTGACATCTTCACAATATTTGTTCTTCCAATCAATGAGCATGGAACGTTTTTCCATTTCTTTGTGCTTCCTCAATTTCTTTCATGAGTATTTTATAGTTTTCTGAGTACAGATTCTTTGCCTTTTTGGTTAGATTTATTCCTAGATATCTTATGGTTTTGGGTGTAATTGTAAATGGGACTGACTCCTTAATTTCTCTTTCTTCTGTCTTGTTGTTGGTGTATAGGAATGCCACTGATTTCTTTTCTTTTTTTTTTTTTTTTTTTTAAGATTTTATTTATTTATTTGACAGAGAGAGAGACAGCGAGAGAGGGAACACAAGCAGGGGGAGTGGGAGAGGGAGAAGCAGGCTCTCTGCTGAGCAGGGAGCCCGATGCGGGGCTCGATCCCAGGACCCTGGGATCATGACCCGAGCCAAAGGCAGACGCTTAACGACTGAGCCACCCAGGCGCCCCGGAATGCCACTGATTTCTGTGCATTGATTTTATATCCTGCCACTTTACTGAATTCCTGTATGAGTTCTAGCAGTTTTGGGGTGGAGTCTTTTGGGTTTTCCACATAAAGTATCATACCATCTGCAGAGAGTGAGAGTTTGACTTCTTCTTTGACGATTCAGATGCCTTTTATTTTTTTGTTGTCTGATTGCTGTGGCTAGGACTGCTAGTAGTATGTTGAATAGCAGTGGTGATAGTGGACATCCCTGCCGTGTTCCTGACCTTAAAGGGAAAGCTCTCAGTTTTTCCCCATTGAGAATGATATTCACTGTGGGTTTTTCATAGATGACTTTTATGATATTGAGGTATGTACCCTCTATCCCTATACTCTGAAGAGTTTTGATCAGGAAAAGATTTTATACTTTGTCAAATGCTTTTTCTGCATCTATTGAGAGGATCATATGGTTCTTGTTCTTTCTTTTATTGATGTATTGTATCACTTGATTGATTTGCAGTTGTTGAACCAACCTTGCAGCCCAGGAATAAATCCCACTTGGTCGTGGTGAATAATCCTTTTAATGTAATGTTGGATCCTAGTGGCTAGTATTTTGGTGAGAATTTTTGCATCCATGTTCATCAGGGATATTGGTCTGTAATTCTCCTTTTTGATGGGGTCTTTGTCTGGTTTGGGATCAAGGTAATGCTGGCCTCATAAAACGAGTTTTGATCCTCCCATTTCTATTTTTTGGAATAGTTTCAGAAGAACAGGTATTAATTCTTCTCTAAATGTTTGGTAGAACTCCCCTGGGAAGCCATGTGGCCCTGGGCACTTGTTTGTTGGGAGATTTTTGATGACTGCTTCAATTTCCTTAGTGGTTATGGGTCTGTTCAGGTTTTCTATTTCTTCCTGGTTCAGTTTTGGTAGTTTATACATCTCTAGGAATGCATCCATTTCTTCCAGATTATGTAATTTGCTGGCATATATTTGCTCATAATATGTTCTTCTAATTGTTTGTATTTCTTTGGTGTTGGTTGTGATCTCTCCTCTTTCATTCATGATTTTATTTATTTGGGTCATTTCTCTTTTCATATTGATAAGTCTGGCCAGAGGTTTATCAATCTTATTAATTCTTTCAAAGAACCAGTTCCTGGTTTCGTTGATCTGCTCTACTGTTCTTTTGGTTTCTATTTCATTGATTTCTGCTCTGGTCTTTATTATTTCTCTTCTCCTGCTGGGTTAAGGCTCTATTTGCTGTTCTTTCTCCAGCTCCTTTAGGGGTAGGGTTAGGTTGTGTATTTGAGACCTTTCTTGTTTCTTGAGAAAGGCTTGTGTTGCTATATACTTTCCTCTTAGGACCACCTTTGCTGCATTCCAAAGATTTTGAACAGTTGTGTTTTCATTTTCATTGGTTTCCATGAATTTTTAAAATTCTTCTTTAATTTCCTGGTTGACCCATTCATTCTTTAGTAGGATGCTCTTTAGCCTCCATGTATTTGAGTTCTTTCCAACTTTCCTCTTGTGATTGAGTTCTAGTTTCAAAGCATTGTGGTCTAAAATATGCAAGGAATGATCCCAATCTTTTGGTACCGGTTGAGACCTGATTTGTGACCTAGGATGTGATCTATTCTGGAGGATGTTCCATGGGCACTAGAGAAGAATGTGTATTCTGTTGCTTTGGGATGGAATGTTCTGAATATATCTGTGGAGTCCATTTGGTCCAGTGTGTCATTTAGAGTCTTTATTTTCTTGTTGATCTTTTGCTTAGATGATCTGTCCATTTCAGTGAGGGGGTGTTAAAGACCCCTACTATTATTGTATTGTTGTTGATGTGTTTCTTTGCTTTTGTTATTAATTGCCTTATATAATTGGCTGCTCCCATGTTAGGGGCATAGATATTTACAATTGTTAGATCTTCTTGTTGGATAGACCCTTTAAGTAGGATATAGTGTCCTTCCTTATCTCTTATTATAGTCTTTGGCTTAAAATCTAATTTGTCTGATATAAGGATTGCCACCCCAGCTTTCTTTCGGTGTCCATTAGCATGGTAAATGGTTTTCCATCCCCTCACTTTTAATCTGGAGGTGTCTTTGGGTCTAAAATGAGTCTCTTGCAGACAGCATATCGATGGGTCTTGTTTTTTAATCCAATCTGATAGCCTGTGTCTTTTGATTGGGGCATTTAGCTCATTTACATTCAGGGTAACTATTGAAAGATAGGAATTTAGTGCCATTGTATTGCCTGTAAGGTGACTGTTACTGTATATTGTCTGTGTTCCTTTCTGGTCTATGTTACTTTTAGGCTCTCTCTTTGCTTAGAGGACCCTTTCCATATTTCTTGTAGGGCTGGTTTCATGTTTGCAAATTCCTTTAGTTTTTGTTTGTCCTGGAAGCTTTTTATCTCTCCTTCTATTTTCAATGACAGCCTAGCTGGATATAGTATTCTTGGCTGCATATTTTTCTCATTTAGTGCTCTGGATATATCACGCCAGTCCTTTCTGGCCTGCCAGGTCTCTGTGGATAGGTCTGTTGCCAATCTAATGTTTCTACCGTTGTAGGTTACAGATCTCTTGTCCCGAGCTGCTTTCAGGATTTTCTCTTTGTCTCTGAGACTCGTAAATTTTACTATTAGTTGTCAGGGTGTTGACCTATTTTTATTGATTTTGAGGGGAGTTCTCTGTGCCTCTTGGATTTTGATGCCTGTTTCCTTCCCCAAATTAGGGAAGTTCTCTGCTATAATTTGCTCTAGTATACCTTCTGCCCTTCTCTCTATTTCTTCTTCTTCTGGGATCCCAATTATTCTAATATTGTTTCATCTTATAGTATCACTTATCTCTTGAATTCTGCCCTCGTGATCCAGTAGTTGTTTATCCCTCTTTTTCTCAGCTTCTTTATTTTCCATCATTTGGTCTTCTATATCACTAATTCTGTCTTCTGCCTCATTTATACTAGCAGTTAGAGCCTCCATTTTTGATTGCACCTCATTAATAGCCTTTTTGATTTCGACTTGGTTAGATTTTAGTTCTTTTATTTCTCCAGAAAGGGTTTCTCTAATATCTTCCATGCTTTTTTCAAGCCCAGCTAGTATCTTTATAATCATCATTCCGAACTCTAATTCCGACATCTTACTAATGTCCATATTGATTAGGTCCCTGGAAGTTGGTACTGCCTCTTGTTCTTTTTTTTGAGGTGATTTTTTTCTGCTTTGCCATTTTGTCCAGAGGTGAATAGAGGAATGAGAAAACAAAATGCTAACAGGTAACAACGGCCCCAGAAAAATATATTCTAAACAAATCAGAAGAGACCTGAAACCAGGGAAATAGAAAGGGAAAGAAAGAAAAAAGAAAAAAAAAAGATTTAAAAAAAAAAGAATATGATCAAATATGATCAGGCTGGTGAATAGATCAGTGCCACACACTAGATTTTGGGTGCATTTTGGTCTGTTAGAAGAAACTGCCTCCCAAAATTTTAAAGAAAGAAAAGTTTATGTATGTATTAAAATAAGGGTAAATAAGAAGGGATGGAATATGACTGTAAAGGTGAAAATTATAAGAGATTTTATAAAAGGAATTGATAAGATAAGAAGTTGGTTGAAAAAAGAAAGAAGAGGATTAAAAAAAAAAAAAGGAGAGAATGTGATCAGGCAAGAGACTAGGACAAAGCCATACACTAGAGATTTCGGGTATATTTTGGTCTGTTAGAAGAAACTGTATCCCAAAATTTTAGAGAGACCAACTTGTATATATACCAAGTAAGGTTAACTGTTATGAAGGGATAGAATATGACTCTAAAAATGAAAAATGAAAAAGATTTTTTTAAAAAGTGATTGATCAGATGTTGATTGAAAAAGTGAAAAATTCAAAAAAAAATAGAAAAAGAATAAAATGAAAATTAAAAAAAATTAACTTTGAAAGACTAAAGAATCAGGGGGAAAAAAGCCATGAATTCTATATGCAGTATTCCCCTAGCGCTGGAGTTCTGCCGTTCTCATTGATTGGTAAACTCAGTCTTGGCTGGCTGTTCTTGCTGATCTTCTGGGGGAGGGGCCTGTTGCCATGTTTCCCAGATGTCTTTGCTGGAGGTGGAATTGCCCCACCCTTGCCGGGTCTGGGCTAAGTAATCTGCTTGGGTTTGCTCTCGGGAGCTTTTGTTCCCTGCAAGCTTGCCGTACAGCTTTGGAGGATGAGAATGAAAATGGCGGCCTCCCAATCTCCACCCAGGAGGAGCTGAGAACTTGGGGCCCTACTCCTCAGTGCACCCCCAGAGAAAGGCAGTCACTCACTCCCGTCTCCCCGATCTCCGGCCGCACTCCATGCTCACCCAGTCGCCTGTGACTGAGCGTTTCTATCTCTGGCACCTGACCCCATGTGGAGTCTCCAGACCCAGCAGATCCCTGTGGTGAGCTCTCGTGCCGCTTCTCCCGGGGGAGGAAGGGGGGTATCCCCACATCTGCCACTTTTTGGGTCCCTGCTAGAGGAGCAGTGGCCCGACTGTGCCGTGGATCACAGTTTATGGCAACCCCGAGCTGAGAGCCCGCGCCTTGGCTCCGTCTCTGCAGTCGGCTTCCCCACAGCGATACCTGGGAGCTGTGCCACACTCAGGCACCCCTGGTCTTTCTGTGACCCCGAGGGTCCTGAGACCACACTGTCCCATGAGGGTTCCAACCCCCACTTAGCCCCTGGAGCGACGTCCCTCAGTGGAGCAGACTTCTAAAAGTTCTGATTTTGTGCTCCTCTGCTCTATCACTTGCCAGAAGCGGCTGACGGAGGCCCCCTCCCCCATGATCTATCTTCCTGAATATCACCTCGGATTCACTTCTCTGAACGTCCTACCTTCCAGAAAGTGGTCGCTTTTCTGTTCAGAGAGTTGCTGCTATTCTTTTCTTTGATCTCCTGTTGAGTTCGTAGGTGTTCAGAGTGGTTTGATCCCTATCTAGCTGAATTCCTGGGACAAGATGAAATTTAGGTCTTCTACTTCTGCGCCATCTTGCTCCTCCTCCTCATTTATGTATTTTGAAATATATATATACCATGGATCTTTTGATATAGTAGACTGTTGTATGAAATGCTACTTTGAACTAATGACGTAGTCCAAATACTCTCCTTCCTCACATTCACTACCAAACAGAGAGTTGATTGAGATGATTTGTGTGAAGTGTACATAATTAAATGACATCCATGCCTGGATATGGATATAGTGTCTGGTACAACATCAGATATTTTAGAGTAAATAATATTGATGATGATGATCCCTGAGATGAGCACAATGCCAAAATTTCAGATGCCTCTAAAGGAGACTGAGGCCATGATTCAAAAATTTGTAATTAAATTTGATGTCCCCAACTGAGACACAGTGGATCAGATAAATCATAGGTAGGTAATTATAGACCCTAGGTTATCCAGTAGTTTTCTCTGTTACCCCACCATGTAGAAGAATAAGGGATTTGGGTTTCCTTTTTCTCCTTATTGTCTTTACAGCCTACTTCTGAACCTACAGTTATGTGTAAAAGTTAGTTATTAAATAGAAATGGTGAATAACACCCTCAAATCATAGAAATAAGTGATTCGGACTATAGAAAATGAGCTCCATTTTTTTTTTTTTCTATTTTGCTTACGGAAATAAGAGAAAAAGTTGATCAAGAAAAAGATAGAAATAAGAGTCCTCTATCCAGGACAGAAGAAATCTAAAAAGAATTTTGACCCCCACACAACTAGAACAATTGCTTAGTGACAATGTGGATATTGCTGTTTTGCAAACCAGATTACTTTTTCCTTTCATTTAAGCAACATAGTTGTCTTCATTTAAAAATGGAATTGAAAACTGGAGGAAGAGATTTTTAGTTCTGAATGTATAACAAATATCAACTGGAATATTTTTTTTATAGATTATTTATTTATTTATTTGAGAGAGAGAGCAGAGCAAGTGAGAACATGAGTAGGGGGAGGGAGGAAGAGGGAGAAGCAGGCTCTTCACTGAGCAGGGAGCCTGATGTGGGGCTTGATCCCAGGACCCTAGGATCATGATCTGAGCTGAAGGCAGATGCTTAACCGACTGAGCCACCCAGGAGCCCCATCAACTGGAGTATTTTAATATCCCACCCATTATGTAGAAGAAAAATGACATAAGAAAAACCAGGTAACTTCAAGTATTTATAAAGACAAAAATTCTGGTCATCTTAGCCAATCTGCTCTGTGAACTACCTGAATCCTAATCATACCATTTTTATATTTACATTAGTGGTAGCAATAACTGATTTCACTCTATTCAGTAGCCATTTTCCTAAAAAGTAACCTTTTTGCAAATGAATGCAATATTTTTGACCATCAGAACAACTTAAAACTCAGGTTTTAGGATTATTGTTCCTTTTAGCTTAGAAGAGTGTTATCTATCTTGCTTTTTTTTTAATTGTAAAAAAACCTTATCCAGACTCTTCTGGAAATAACAAATGTCACAGACAAGAAGAAACTCTTTAAGTCATGTGTCACAGAAAGAGCAGGTATGCCCTCAAGGAAAAAAACAGTCTTGTTTTCATGCAATTATCTTTTTTAATGAAAATAAATGAAGGAGAAAAACTCACAAGACCGTATCAACATCAATATCTTCTCTTTTTTCCCCTCCCAAGCAGTTTTCCCTGAAACTAAAGCGGCTCTTTAACCTCATCAATTCTTGAATCATCTACTAAGTAAGCACTCATCAGGATAAGTACTGAAATCTGAAAAGAATCTTACTGATTGGATTTCAAAAGCAGCCATTCAACCTCACAAGAGTAACTATTTTTAATTAAGAACTGAGCAGTAGGTAGATTACAAGAACATGGTAGAACAGATAAAGGAAGGCATTAGAAATGCAAAGAGAATCTTAGATAATAAATGTGAGAAGGCATTCAAAATACAGTGGCCCCAAATGTATTTTGTGCTACAAATTCAAGTGATCAGATGAGGAGAAAATTAGAACATTATAATCCAGAATAAAAAATTAAGATATTTGGATCAGAGAAGGGGCTGAAGTATTTCATAATTGCACTCTTGTTCCTTTTATATAAGAAAGAACAATGGGAAGATTGCAGTGGTTTGGAGAAAAGTGTAAAAACAGCAGCTTTGGAAAACACATGGCTCATACTATGGGAAATTTAAGTGTCAAAACCTCAATGAATCTAACTGTCCATGAGTGGAGTGAGTGGTAAAGTGCTAAGAATTGCACTCTTCATTTTTTTCTGTACATTTTAAATGGTCTTACCTTTGCTTATTTACTCTCCCATCAGGAATACTCATACCCCTCTCTGCAACACTTATTTATATTCTACTATTCTACACTTCCTATCTTTGCTCTGAATACTACTGTTTTTCTCAGGCAATGGTGTCAAATGCAAAGAGAGGGACAATGACCAGGAATTCATTTCTCACTCATTGAATGAAACACTCAGGTAGGTGTTTTAGGTAAGCAAGTAAATGCTATTAGCCTGACCTGAAGACTAGCATAAATGTTCTTTTTAAGTGTAAGCATGCAAGTTTTAAATTGTTAAGTATTATAGAAGTCAGAAAAAAAGGGAGGGTGTCTAGAGTGATTAGGAAACACTAGTGAGAAAAGATGGGCTCAAGCTTTGAGCTTTGTTTTGAAGAGTAAGAAAGACACATACAAGAAGAAGAGGGATGGAAGTGTGAATCAAATCAGCAGAAAGAAAAAGACCAAAGGCATAGTAACTGGGGTGTGAAGTATTCTTAGGCAGAAGATAAAACTTACCTTCGGAAACTATAAGTCAGATCATGGCCTCCTCTGCTTAAGACTTTCACTTGTTTCTCATCATAAGATGACGAAAATGTAAATTACCTCACAACTTTCAAAGCCTCATGTGACTTAGTTGCTATCTACTGTTCAGATATTACTTTGCATTGCTTTCTTCCTTGTTTATTTAAATTCAGCCTCTAATGTTCTTTTATGTTCTGGGGCACACCAAGTTCTTTCCACTTTAAGCCTCTGTATTAGCTTTTTCTTCCAGCTGGAGTTCTCTTCCTTCTCCCTATCTTTGCATGGCTGGCTCCTTGATATCACTCAATCCTCAGCCCAAATATTACACCCTGTGGGAGCCTTCTTCTAGATTTTCTCCATCCCATTAATTTTACTTTCTTCTTAGCACTTGTTACTCTTGAAATGTACTAATGTGTTAACTTGGTCAGTGTTTCCTTCTCAACTCCAAGCTCAGGTAGGACATGAGCCATATTAGAGAACATACCTCCTCTGTCTTTTCCTGTGTTACATCTCTAAGATCTAGCACACGTTCTAACATGGTGCTACACAGAGGAGCTGGTCTGTGAATTTTGCCAGAATGTGAACCAACATAGTGCTTCCTTCATCAAGAGAGGTTTTCTAACAACAACAACAACAACAATGAAGTCAACTAAACTATATGCCTAGTGACAGTTGATTTATATACTGGTACAAGCTTCCTATCTGCTCACGGGTCACTAACAGTTTGTGGACTGTGATAGTCTGTACACCATACTTTGAGTAGCACTGGTAAAGCTTGGAAGGTTTTTTTCCAGCAGAAGCTAGAAGATGACAAAATGTGAATCATTTACTAAAATATTTGATAGTTGTGGCAGATCATTCATGATTGTCTTGCAGGTATCATAATCAGTGATAATTTGTTCGTATGAAAGAAGTGGGAATTAGAGTGATGTCATCAGAAAAGTTGATGTGGCTCCACTAACAGGCATTAAAACCAGGAGAAACCAGAGCCTGGGAGAAAAGGACAATTCACTAGAGCAGTTTGGCCAAGCTTAATACCAGAAGTCATTAGGGATAGGATTCTCACTTAGTACACACAAAAGTTACTAGAAGGTAGAGAAGACATGGGAACATTCTAATGACATCTAGGGAGAGTGTTATTTTGTCTTCTTAGGAAAGATTTCCAAGTATGAATTAGAAATTGGACACTACACTCAAAGAAGTTAGGGTGCTTGGGAAACCTTTTCTACATTTCAATAATCAGAGGTGGTGAAGATTTGCAAAAAGGAAAATCAGAAGTTTAAGATTCCAATAAGTCTTTAAAATACAATCACTATAATTACATTTATGGAGTGCTATAAATCATTATAATTACATTTATGGAGTGCTTCTTATATATCAGATACTGTGGCAATCCATTACATCAATGACTCTTCTCAACGATCCTTTGGGGGTAGATACTGCTGTTACCCATTTTAGCTGAGGCTTAAAGACATGGCAAGTGGCAAATCAGTATTTGAACACAGGAAGTCTTAAATGAGAGCTGATGCACTTAACATCTGTGCATACACCTTCGTCATATAAGAAGCTCAACAGAGAAGATACACACACACACACACACACACACACACACACAAGAGAGAGAAGGGGACCAGAAAAATCCTAAATACTCAGATATCATTGGCCGGATCATGGATGAGGCATAAGATTGAATACATAGTGATAAATGATACAAAACGATTTTCCACCACACGACTGTCAAACTCTAAATGTCTACAATCAGGGATTCCTTTCTTTGGATCTTGAAAGCTTTTCAGATCACCAAGGTGTCAAAGTAAGAAGAGAGGGATAAAAACTTGCCAAACTTGAGTCCTACTATATCAGACTCTCTGAGGTTGGGAATCTGCATTTTTTTAAAGATCCTCAGGTGATCCCCAATGAACAGGTAAGTTCAGAAATCATTGCCTCAAGCTAATCTCTTATTAAGAAGTAATTGGAAACCTGTTCAATGCCAGACTGATTCTTAGTGTCAGAAAAGTGAGAGAAAAGTAAGGGAAAATGAAAACATTAGAAACATTTTTCTAATGTTGTAACCCTGTCAGGTAGAATTCTTAACACTGCCTTACCTCTTCTAAGGCTCAGTGGGGTCCAACTTGGTCCCTTGGAGGAAGGAATGTCTTATGGTAGATAACCTGAATGAATACAACGAATACAATGAATTAGCCTTTGGACAAACTGTTGGAAGCCAACTGTAAGCATCATCACAATGTCACATTAAAGTGAATAGATGTCACCTCATCATTAAGTTCTTCATATCAAAATCACATGTATTAGTGATTTTTTTCTGATGATGAGTTGATATTCTGCCTGATATTTTGGCATGTCACAGTGACTCTTGCACTTGTAAAACAGAAAAATGGAACTTGAAATAGGAACCAATACTGAGAAAATCTCAGAAAGCAAGTCAAGGATCAGCTCTTCATGCTTTCTATTTGCACATTTGTTGCTTTGTACACAGCTTGATTTCATATCATCCTGTGTTCATGGGTCATATATATCTATTAAAATGTACCTATGCCATGAGAATCATAATACTTTATATAATATTATCAATATCTATTATCTTAAAGTATTGTTTTCAAGTTAATTTAAAAGAATTTAGGAGGAGCATCAAGACTATTTTAAGAAGTCAACATAATAATTATAATATGATTTATTTCTTTATTTTTAGAACTGGATGCAATGCAGGACATCTTGGGTCATTTACACCAATAGATAAGGGTGATGCTGATAATAACCACTTCACATTTGATGAAAGTAAATCTTAAATGGAAGTATTAAAACAACAGTCCAGAATAGTTGTAGTTTCTACTGAGTTTAAGAGTATTTACACAAAAATTCCTCTGTTACTAACTCATGATTATAAAAAGTATAAATGAGAGGAGGCTGGTGCCAGATGTTTGCTTAGGGTTGGTGTATATTCATTGGAGGACTATGAGGCTTGCTTACAAGTCTATTATCTGTTTAGTGTTTTTTAATGGTAAGGGTCAGAAAAGTTTACTTGTTTCAGAAGATGTCAAAATCTTATTATGTGTACTATACATGCAAGGGAGCAAGAAGAAGATTTAACTGTGAACAGTTGGTAAGAAAGGATAACATTAAGATACATACATATGGGGAAGGTGAATGAGGATATTTCCATGTAATAAATGTGCACACTATTATGTTGCATGATCCTGAATGTACAAAATGTGAGATTCATCATAATTAGTGTGAGTTAAATTCAGATATCGATACTCGGTGCCAATAAAGTTTGGATGCTTATCTAAAATTCATGTGCACAATCTGTGCTTCCTAATCAGCAAAATGGTGAGAAAAAACTCTAATCAGTTTCTTTTGGAACTGCTGATACATTTGCTTCACCACAGATGAGAAAGTAGAGGTAAAATCATCTACCAAATGAGAGGAAAGATTGACAAAAAAAATGGATAAACGTTTGTAAACTTGGCAAGTTTGTTTGGGGTTTGGTGGAAGTGAAAGACAGTTTAAGGTCATTTCTCATTTCATCCAAATAAATCCCCTTAGTCTGGGTTATACAATTTGGGGGACATAATCTACAAAATGCTGCAAATCACTTAACTTTCTTTCACCTAGATGAATTTAGTGTGGCCAGGAGGCTCTGTTCAGGAAATGAAGGTTTCCAAATTGTGGCCAGCTTTATCAGAGGGTAAATCTTCCCTGAGAGAGAGGATCAGAGATGTGAGAAAAGGTTCTGGCCAGCAGCAATAGTCAACTCTGTGTCACAATGCTAGCAGTGGAAGGAGAATTGAAATCTAAAAATGAAATGTGCTTTTCAAAGGATGCATCCCCTTTGTCTTTTTCCCAGATGCAGTCTGTTCTCATTGGTTTAACATACTCCCTTGGCTTGGCTTCCCACAGCTTAACATACTCCCTTGGGTTGGCTTCCCTCTAGAAAGGAAAACTGAAATTTTGAGCTAGTTCATTAAATGTCTAATTATTAATGAGGCTCTTTGGGTCTTAGTGCTTTTTTCTTTTTATAGATTTATTTATTTACTTATTTTAGGGAGGGAGGGGCAGAGGGAGAGAATCTCAAGCAGACTCCCCACTGAGTGTCAAGCCTAACATGGATCCCATGACCCACGAGATCATGACTTGAGCTGGAAGCAAAAGTCGGATGCCCAACCAACTGAACCACCCAGGTGCCCCAGTTCTTAGTACTTTATATAGGATTTCAAGGAAGATTTTGGAGACAATGGGTCTCTGTTCCTTGTATCTGAACTCACTGACTAAGCAAGCATTCCTCTCCAAACCTATTTGGGAGCAAGTGGAGAAATGGAGTCAAAGGTGAAAACTAGCATGAAAGTGATTTATTCTAGTAAAACCTGGGCTATGCATTCCAGTCACACTGTCAGCTGTCAAAATGCCACTGCCCCTTTGATCTGCTTGTTTCAGTACCTACTCATGGAAATCATCAGTCTTTTTTCTTAGTTTTTTTTTTTAATTTTTATTGTTATGTTAATCACCATACATTACATCATTAGTTTTTGATGTAGTATTCCATGATTCATTGTTTGCTTATAACACCCAGTGCTCCATGCAGAATGTGCCCTCTTTAATACCCATCACCAGGCTAACCCATCCTCCCACCCCTCTCTCCTCTAGAACCCTCAGTTTGTTTTTCAGAGTCCATCGTCTCTCATGGTTCGTCTCCCCCTCCGATTTCCCCCCTTCATTCTTCCCCTCCTGCTATCTTCTTCTTCTTCTTCTTTTTTTTTTTCTTAACATATATTGCATTATTTGTTTCAGAGGTACAGATCTGTGATTCAACAATCTTGCACAATTCACAGCGCTCACGATAGCACATACCCTCCCCAATGTCTATCACCCAGCCACCCCATCCCTCCCACCCACCCTGCACTCCAGCAACCCTCGGTTTGTTTCCTGAGATTAAGAATTCCTCATATCAGTGAGGTCACATGATACATGTCTTTCTCTGATTGACTTATTTCGCTCAGCATAACACCCTCCAGTTCCATCCATGTAGTTGCAAATGGCAAGATTTCATTTTTATTGATGGCTGCATAATATTCCATTGTATATATACACCACATCTTCTTTATCCATTCATCTGTCGATGGACATCTTGGCTCTTTCCACAGTTTGGCTATTGTGGACATTGCTGCTATAAACATCGGGGTGCACATACCCCTTCAATTCCAGTTAGTTTACATACAGTGTAATATTGGTTTCAGGTGTACAATTTAGTGATTTGACACTTCCATACAATACCCAAGCTCATCACAGCAAGTGCCCTCCTTAATCCCCATCGCCCATTTCACCCATCCCCCTATCCACCTCCCCTCTAGTAATCATCAGTTCTCTATGGTTAGAAACCTGTTTCTTGGTGTGCCTCTCTCTTTTTCCCCTTTTCTCATTTGTTTATTTATTAAATTCCACATATGAATGAAACCATATGATATTTGTCTTTCTTTGACTGACTTATTTCACCTAGCATAATACTCTCTAGCTCCATCCACAGAAATCATTAATCTTTGGAATTGCCACTTTAATTAAAATCAAAGGGAAGTGGTTGGCATAAATTTATGCATGTGTGTAAGTGTGTATGTGTGCACTTGTTTAGATTTTGTGTGTGTGCATGTATGTTAACATATGTAAGGTATATACATATTTCCAAGTGTCATTATATTTTATGCACTTTGGGTTTGTTTAAAGTCATATTTGTGGTTTTAGAAAAAACTTGTAATCACATGGAGACACTTTTGAAATTGTAATAGATGAGTGTATTTTTGAAAGGAGACTTATTGCAAATCCTTTCAAAAACAAATATTTATTAAAAAATGAATAATATACCTTTTTGTAAGTTTTGTAAAGCTTAGATGTTTATAGATTATATTTATTTTAAACAAGAAAACTGCAGATGATAGTACTGACTCTGGACAGGGAAATTAGATCTGAGGATACTCTCAAATATACCAGTGCCTAGAAAACCAGCATGTGTGTCTCTAGCTATCTGAGATATCTGGTTAAATTTTTCCACACAGGCCACCTCCTTCAGCAGGATGGTAATATTTCTCATTTCCCTCCCATTTTCCTTATCAGTGGCATTCTCCATCTTCAACCTGATTGCCTCTCTTCTGCTATCCCCTGGATAACTAGTCAGATCCCTCCCTTCTGGCATCCACTTGGACATGCCACCTTCTGAAAGGAGCTTCTTTCTATAAACTCCAAACCCCATTAGACATCTCCTTTCAAGGAACCATCTGTAGTTAACTATCATGTTGGATAGTGTTAATCACTGCAAAGGTTAGATGAAGTATTCTAAGAGGAATTTCCTTTTAACTAGGGCACAGGGCATGACTGCACAGATGATTGTCCAGTGAAATGTCAAGTTCCAGCAATATAGAGATACACATAAAGGAAAAAACTAAGCACTGTTTCTAGGGAGCTTGTACTCTGGTTGCATTCTCTCCCAACAGTGCAAAGAAGTATGTGATGTTTTCTGCAACAGTGTAAAAAAGTATGTGGTTGTAAAGATTGTGTTCTGATTTCATTAAGTTGAAAGGCCAAGTTGACTAGTTGTCCCCACTGTGCAGGGTTTATACCATGAAATTCATCCAGCAAACTCTCTTATGCCTGCTGTACGGGACCCTTTTTCAACACACCATAGTCACCTTCACATATGGGCAGAAGAAAGGGTGAATCTTGAGAGAAAATTTCCAGGCCAGTTTCTTGAGTCAGGAATAAATAAAGAGAGCTATTTATGATTGCCAAGAAAGGGATAATCTGCAATCAAGGTCTTTTGGACAGCAGAGTGTTACAAAGATAGGGATATGTGTTACTTGAGGAACATCAACAGAAAAGATAACTCAGAAGTAGCAATGAGAAGTGATAGACTGTTTTACTCTGTATTTCTAGGTTGAATGAGAAAAAATAAATATATGCTTGGTATAGTCCCTCAGTCTCTATTCTTTGTCTCCCAAAGATGGATTGTATTAGGTAAACTGTGGCATCTTGGCAGTCACCACCTTGCAAAAAGATGCAAATAGGTTGGCTTGGTGAAGACTGAGGAGTGGGGAATGTATCCCTGGCTGTGAGACTGGCTTGCATGAGAGTGGGAGATGACAAGTGAACATGGCACTTTTCAGTTAGAAGAAAGTGAGAGAAAAATCTCATAAAAAGCTTAGGAGGAGACTATTGTAGGGGCTCCACTATATTGGTTTGCTAGGGTTTCCCTAACAAAATGTCACAGACTGGGTGGCTTAAACAACAGAGATTTATTTTCTCACAGTTCTGGATGCTGGAAGTTCTATTGAACTAGGTCACTGCATGAAAGCAGCCAAATACAAATCATAAACAAATGAGTTTGGCTGTCTCCTAATAAAACTTTATGTATAAAAAGAGGTGGCGGGCCACATTTAGTTGGCTGAGTCCTGACCTAGAGAGAAAAGCCACCGTACTGTATGCTAGGGGTAGGAGAGGAAGGAGGAAAGTTCCAGAGAGGCACCCTAAATAGTGCAAAACACAATACTGGGCACCCTCCAAATGATTAATAGCTTGTTAAAACCCTATGGAAGTATAAGGAAGAAAGGAAGGAAACTGTGTGGGAAGGAAATGATGGATTGGTAATATTTTTAATGCAGATAGAAATATGTGGCACTATATAGGAAAATGAGTTCTAAATGAAATGTGAGACCACGCCTCTTTGAGAAGGCTAACCAAAGAAGAAAAGCCAGAGCATGAGGTCAAATCATTGAGAGAAGTATCAAACATCAGGGTAGAAAGATGTTGGCATTTTTGGTTTCTTCTGAGGCCTCTCTCCATGGCTTCCCTCTTGCTGCCTATTCCCATGGTCATCCCTTTGTACACGCATGCCCCTGGTGTTTCTTTTTCCAAATTTCCTCTTTATGTAAGACATCAGTCAGATTGATTAGGGCCATTCTAATTGCCTCATTTTAAATGTATCACCCTTTTAAAGGGCCTATCTCTGAATATGGTCACATTCTGAGGTACTGAAGGTTAGGACTTCAGCACATGAATTTTGGGAGAACACAGTTCAGCCCATAACACCCACGTTACTATATATTCCAAAGTGCTATTATCAAACCTAAAGCCTAGCTTGGTCTTGGCTATCTACACAGACTGTCAAAGCTCCATGGTTCATTTTTGTATTTCTCTCTTTCAGCATTTTTCTAGTATTGCTTCTAAGACTTCTGGGATATTATTCCATGAATCTGCCATTTCCTCCCATTGTACTACCTCTACTTCCAGTTATATAAAGCAATTAATGATAACCATCTCTGGAGTATAGCTTTCCAGTCAAATTTGCATGTCCCTTTGCTACTTGGTTTAGAGCAGGAATCACAAATTAAATGCCTAAGAGGAATGAGTAGGCAACACAAATGATGAAGCTGGCCCAGTACAGGGTAACAGGAGCGTCAGAAACTTTGGTGAACTGGAAATCAGAAAGCACATGACTCTTTTAAAGGGGAATGTTGCTGGAGAGCTCGAGCTGATTGAAGCCATGTGAAAATCCCTGCAGTACCAGGTTTTCTGATTTTCCTCGAAAGGCTGAGAATACAGATATTAATTGAATGCTTACAATTTTTAAATGTTGTGAACTGTTTCAAATAAAATACTACGTATTTCTCTATTCTATATGGTCTCTTCAAGATTGTATCTTGCATCTATTAGAGATGCTATTTCAGAGCCGATGATAAAAATAGAAATTTTCATGGAGACTAGGAAAGACTAGAATAGGGTTATTCACTCATGGAAGGAGATGGAGACATTTTTATTTTCCAGACTCCATCTTAGGTGATGTACTATGTGTGCCTCAATGAAAAATCCTGCTTAGAGTAAAAGGAAACCTACAAGGCATTCTCAAGCAATAAAAAAAAATATTGCTAACCCATAAATCACAAGAGGAAGGAAAGTTAAGGGAGGAGGAGGGCAGGAGAACGTAAGCAGAGACAAGTGAGCTAGTGAGATGGAGGGAAGATTGTGTTTCAGAAGTGGGGAAATGGTCTAAACAATTAGAAACAATCAGAAAGGCCTCATGGAAGTAGGGGTATTTGAGCTGGGTTTAATAAACAAATAAACAACTTTTAATTTTAGGATGTGGTAAAAGTAGGAACAATATGTTGTTATATTTGAGACAGAGTAGGGATTCTTAATAATCTTAGAATGGAGGCCATCCTTCTGTAAAGTTAAATGAAATCATTTGGCATCTCTAGTTTGGTATTATTTCCGGTTGAATTTCCTAACCTTAGGATCTTTGTGTAACTAAAAAGAACAGGCAAGAGAAGAAAGGAAATAAACACCAAAAAAAAAAAAAAAAAAAATCCTTTTTTTTCTAAAAAAGAGGTCCACAGTCTTTTTCTAAGGGTCATACCATCTCTAGGCAAGTACTAGGTCACTGCATGAAAGCAGCCAAATACAAATCATAAACAAATGAGTTTGGCTGTGTCCTAATAAAACTTTATGTATAAAAAGAGGTGGCGGGTCACATTTAGTTGGCTGAGTCCTGACCTAGAGAGAAAAGCCACCGTACTGTATGCTAGGGGTAGGAGAGGAAGGAGGAAAGTTCCAGAGAGGCACCCTAAATAGTGCAAAACACAATACTGGGCACCCTCCAAATGATTAATAGCTTGTTAAAACCCTATGGAAGTATAAGGAAGAAAGGAAGGAAACTGTGTGGGAAGGAAATGATGGATTGGTAATATTTTTAATGCAGATAGAAATATGTGGCACTATATAGGAAAATGAGTTCTAAATGAAATGTGAGACCACGCCTCTTTGAGAAGGCTAACCAAAGAAGAAAAGCCAGAGCATGAGGTCAAATCATTGAGAGAAGTATCAAACATCAGGGTAGAAAGGATCTAGTGGTGTAACAATAGGTGATGGTAGAAATTCACTGCAATAAAAGGGCTGGCAAAGGGGATTTGGGCTCTTAATTCTACTGAGGCTACTTCTTTGAACCAGGAGCCCCTCAGCCTCAGTAAGGTCTGATTTTTCTTTGAGGAACCATTCCAGATTTCTCGCTTTATCTCTAATCTCTTCCCCCAACCCTGAGAGGCAGATGAGAAAATGAGAAATGCTGAGGGAGAATGGGCCTCTATTGATGTTTGCACACCCCTCCTCAGCACCAGGCCCAGTGGACATGTTTCCTAATTTCTGAAAGCTCTGTCTATTCCCACGAGGTGTGGACAATCCCATAGGCACAGTGTGGTGTCTATAGAATATCATGCCATACAAATGTCATTAAGGCAATGTTCCCAGCTGATAAAGTGAACGCAGCCAGCAGCAGACCCAGAGAATTGAGTTTATCAAGGGGATTATAGTACTCTTGTTATCTAGTTTAACAGTTTGGGGATCACCAAATCCCACATCACCATCATTCCCTTTCTGCCAGTGTTTTCCCCATCTCGTTCAAGACCTGCCACTGAATCATTTCACAGTGTGCTTTAATGACAGTGGATATGGGATTCACTGTGGTTTCATAATAAAGCTGCAGCTGCCAGGTTTGTCTAAAGAATTACAAGGTTTCTTTTCCAAGCACAGTGAAAAGGATATCACATCAAAAATAACACCTAGGATTTAAAAATAAAGGTTACTTAGATACAGCTTACAAGAACCAAATTCTCTTTTAGTTTTTCTTCCGTAGAAATTCCTGAGCCCTGAGATGCCCTTTGAGTGAAGTAGAATGTGAGGAGAGGACCTGCTTAGGGTAGATCTAATTGTACCGTGGCCTCCATCTTCACCAAACCCATCTGGCCCCTTCCTCACATCCATGTGGAGCCGGTACCTGGTGCGATGCCTCAGCATAGGAGATGCTCTGTAACTGGGAGGCAGGTTGGACAGATGAGTCATTACAAATGTACTTTGTGCTCCTCAGGTCTTGGGAGGGAGCTAGCTGGTTAACATTCTCCTCTTTTATTTTGTCTTTACTTTGCAAATTACCATCAGGCTTGGGATGCATTCCAAAGAGGGATTTTTTATCGAGCAATATGAAAACTAGGCAACCTACTTTCTTGTTTTTAGTCAACTGTGAACCATTTTTGAGGAAGTATTTTGAATTGGTAGACAGCTGGATATTATTTCTGTAAACCAGCCTATGAACTGGAACCTTGAGTTATTTTTCCATCAGGCCTGTTAATGTCTATGCTGTGGTTGGTGTTAATCACATCTTTAATTACTTTATAATTACACAAGAACTACCATGTGGTTAAATGTTTTCTCACACTGAGAAGCACATGGGATCTTCATGATCATACCTTCTCTGTGCTCCTCCTTTGTCACCTCTCTGCTTTCTCTCCAGGTAATTAAAATCTATGAAATTCAGAACTAACTCCAATAGTTAAATAACTTATTGTGTAGTTAATAGACAAGCTGTACTCTTCACTTACTGAAAGTACAATTAAAAACACATAAACTTTAATTCATATAATGTTTAATTGGTAGGTTTGATGCCAATTATGGTACCAATGTATGTTTACCCCAATTTTAACTCCTGTAGTATTTTTCATTAAAAATGTTAAATTAAAAGAAATTGTTACTAAGTATCAGGAAAAGCTGTCACTGAACCTAGCAGGTGGTATCTGTTAGCAAAGCTAAGTTCACTTAGGGAAATGGTTCCAATGGAATTATTTCTTAACAAACACTATCAGGCAACACACACACACACACACACACACCTGCAATATTCAATATTAAAATCTTACACAGATATCCAAGAGAGAACATTGGAAGGTAACAGAATATGAAAAAAAAGTCCATAATGAAATAAACATGAGTTAACACAAGACAAGAAAATTTGTACTCTTAAACTAAGATGAAAATGCCCCCAAGACACAGGATTACTCAGCTTAAAATGTGTCTGGAAAAGAGTATGGAGGTTCCTCAAAAAGTTGAAAATAGAGCTACCATATGATCCAGCAACTGCACTACTGGGTATTTACCCCAAAGATACAAATGTAGTGATCTGAAGGGGCACCTGCACCCCAATGTTTATAGCAGCAATGTCCACAATAGCCAAACTGTGGAAAGAGCCTAGATGTCCATCAACAGATGAATCGATAAAGAAGATGTGGTATATATATACAATGGAATATTATGCAGCCATCAAAAAAATGAAATCTTGCCATTTGTAATGACATGGATGGAACTAGAGGGTATTATGCTAAGCAAAATAAGTCAATCAGAGAAAGACAATTATCATATGATCTCACTGATATGAGGAATTTGAGAAACAAGACAGAGGATCATAGGGGAAGGGAAGGAAAAATGAAACAAGATGAAACCAGAGAGGGAGACAAACAGTAAGAGACCCTTAACCTCAGGAAACAAACTGGGTAATGGACATTGGAGAGGGTGTGTGCAAAGGTGAGCACTGTGAATTGTGTAAGACTGATGAATCACAGACCTGTACCCCTGAAACAAATAATACATTATGTGTTAATAAAAAAAAATAAATTAGACTACCCAAAATTAAACACTTTTATGTGTCAAAGGGGATTATAAAAAAATGTGAAAATACAATTTAAGGAATGGGAGAAAATATTTACTAATCACATATTTTATAAGGGGATAATATCCAAAACACATAAAGAACTCTTAGAACTGAACTACAAAAGACAACCATATAAAAGAAAATGGGCAAAAAAAATCAGAATAGACATTTTTGCCAAGAAGATATACAAAGTGGCCAACAAACACATGAAGATATTCATCATCTTTGGGCATTAAGGAAACTCAAAACCACACACTCGCTTCACACTCACTAGGATGGCTATAGTGATAATTTTTTTTTAATGGAAAATAACCAGCATTGGCAAGGACATGGAGAAAGAGTAACTCTTGCACATTGTGGTAGGAATGTAAAATGCAGCAACTTCTGTGGAAAACTGTTCAGCCCAAAGGTGGAAACAACCCAAATGTCCCTCAGTGGATGAATGGATAAACAAACTGGTATATACCTACCATGGAATATTATTCAGCCTTAAAAAGCAATGAAATTCTGACCCAAATGAACGGATGAACTTCAAAAAATCATGCTAAGTGAAAGAAGCCAGGCACAAAAGGCCCTATATGGTCCTGTATTGTAGGATTCCTTTTATATGAAGTACCCCAAATAGACAAGCCTATAGATGCAGAACAGAGATTGCTAGGGAATGGGAGGAAGGGAAAATAAGTGAGTGACTGCTTACGGTACAAGGCAATTTCTGGGGTGATAAAGAATTTTTGAAACTAGAGAGGTGGTTGCATAATATTGTGAATACACTAAAGCCACTAAGTTGTACTCTTCAAAATGATTAAATGTATGTTATATGAATTTCAACTCAGTTAAAAAAAAAAAAAAAGCGGAAGGGGCACCTGGGTGGCTCAGTCGTTAAGCATCTGCCTTCGGCTCAGGTCATGATCCCAGGGTCCTGGGATCGAGCCCCGCATCAGGCTCCCTGCTCAGCAGGAAGCCTGCTTCTCCCTCTCCCACTCCCCCTGCTTGTGTTCCCTCTCTTGCTGTCTCTCTGTCAAAAAGAAAAAAAAAAAAAGCTGAAAAAAAATTGTATATGCTTGCTGTCCCTATTCTTGGCCTTGCTTCCTTCCAAAGAAGTCTTTCACAGATAAGGAAAAGTTAAAAAAAAAAAAAATCAAAGCTGTTGGTAAGTTTGAACCCCTTGCCTGAACCATAAAACTTCTCTCTGTCCCTTTCTGTTTAAATATTTTACAGAAGGGGGCTGTAGTTACCATGTACAGTCTTAATCAAAGGAACTTTAAAAATTATAATCCCCCCTCGTTTTTGTTTTACTCCTTTTATCCAATTTCTTTACTTTCTATACTTCTTTAATTAAAGCCCCTGGAGAGTGAAGACTGTGCACAGCTGATGTAAAATGGGGTAGCAATCATGCTGTCCCAAGGAAAAAAATCAAACTTATCTCATCATCTTGTGGGCATCCATGGGACAGTGTTTTCTAATAATTTGTTGCTAATGGATCCAAGAGTTGTATTAGAACTTTATTGTGCATGACTCAGTTCAACTCACCTTTCAGGGCTTCCTATCTCATCTTTCTTTGATGAGAGTTCCATGTTGCAAGGAACCCTAAGTATTTTACTTTATATTTCTTCCAAGGTGGAGATTGTCTCCCAACAGCCCTGAAACGTCATCATTTGACTTCTGTTTGAAAATTTCCAGGGAAAAAATGCTTGCTGTTCAGCAGGCATCACATTCCACTTAGAGACGTCTTCAATTTTAAGGAAGAGCTCCCCTGCAATTTCTAGCCCTCATCCTGGTTAGGGGTCTGGTTATGGAAATAGGGCCAAGGTTTTGTTATCCTGGGGCAGGGTTTCTCAATCCTTGCAGTACTGATGCTTTGGGTGGGATAATTCTTTGTTTGCAGGGATGTGCGTTGCACTGTAGGAACCCTGGCCTTTTCCCACTAGATGCCAGTAATACCTCTCCCCTCACCTGCTCACTCCCCTCATTATTTGTAACAATAAAAAATGTTCCTTTGGGTGGGGGAGGAAGTTACCTCTGGTTGAGGTCAACTGTCTATAGAGAATGAGAACATAGCTAGTTTAAAGCACACCTGGGCTTCTATTCTTATTTTTATTTCTGTACTCAGCATAATCATTTAAAAGAGATTACTTTAGATATATGAAGAGGACAGGGATTGGATTTTCTAAGTGGGTGTGTGTGGTACCCTGTGGTATCACTCGGTGGGCCTATTTCTACATTTTCATGACATGAAGCGCTCCCCAGAGTAGTGAAATGGACTAAATCTATAAGAATCTCTTTTCACTAAAATTTTGTGAACTTAAGTATTACATGATGAAAAGATTTAAAGATGAAACATCACATCACCTCTGCCATGGCTTGGTGTGGCCCACTACTTCTCAGACACCTTGGATTCTGGCTTTTCATTGGACATTTTGCTCATTTCACACCCTGCTGTCCTATACCCCATCACTAACTTTTATTAGGATTTATACTGGTGTTTTTTGTGCTTTGATTAACCAATTTCCCTCCGTTTTGAGTAGTCGTTCTCATTTTTCTCCAGGAACACTATTACTTTTAGTGATCAGTTTTGTGGAATGTAAGGCTTCTTGAGATTATAGATACTGTGTTACAGCTTTATGACTTACAGTTGTAAGAAGTCAAATAGTATCAAAAAGCCTATAAAAATAGCCCAGAATTTCTGTCTCAAAACCTTTAGAACCTTTTCTTCATCCCTGGTGTTCCAAGATTTCAGAATGTGCCTTTCTGTGGGTCCTTTTTTCATTCATTCCATGGGGCACTCAGTGGGTACTTTTAATCTGGAGTTATATGCCTTTCACTTTGGAAAATTTTCTAGTATAATTTCTTTGATAATTCTTCACTCACCATTTTTTCTAGAACTTCTATTAATATAATGAAAGCAGAAGATTTAAATGAAACTTCCGCAGTTATGTAATACAAACTATAAAAATAGAAGTGAAAGGAGGCTGATGCCAGGTGTTAGCCTAAGAGTTGGCATATATTGTTGAAAGTTCATTGCAAGTAAGTCTTGATGTTATTTGTTTAAATTTTTCAAAAGCTAAAAGTCAGAATAGCCAAAAAAACCCCCCCAAAAAACCTTAGATCATTTCAAAAGCTTGTTATTTGCAATGTGTTTGAGCAAGAAGAAAGTAAGAGTACTAAGAGTTACTAGGAAATGATCAAATTACACTGCCTAATGAAAATGAATAAGAACGGTGCATTAGGGTAGTATTCTCCTAACCAGCCAATGTGGCTATTCTCTAGTTGCTGGGGGTGCAGGCTAGTAAGTCACGGCATCCCCTTCTCTAGAGACTTGTCCTGGCCCACTAGGAGCTGCCTCTTCTGATGGCTATGCACCTACATCTCCAGGCTCGGACCTCAGACAATAACTGACTGACATGGGGGTAAAAAGGTTGGACTTGTGCTCCAAAGTCAGATTGATTCGGTGGTGCAACATGTACTCTAGGTTTTTCATAATGGGACCAGACTGAAGGAAGTATGCGATTGAGACCAGGGTCTTGGGTAGGTTTTGTGCCCTGTGCTATCCTGCTTTTCTACTCTCTCCTGAAAGCTTCTCCTCAATCTATCATTTGAACAGGATTTCCCATCTCAGGCTCTGGTTTTGGGGTACTCAACCTAAGATAGCAATTATGCCTTTAAATTAAAAGGGCTCTTTTTTCCCCTCTGAGTATCCTGTTCTTGATACACGAATGTGACATTTTTCAAAGGCTTGTTCTGTTTTCTGCATCCTCTGTATTTTATCTGTTTGCATTGGTCTCTCCTTTATAATAAAGGCTTTCCTCAAATATCTGGGTAATTTTTGTCTATCCATTATTCATTTAAGTAGGGACACCAAAAATTGGTTTGCAAGTTCTGTGTGCATGGTGGACATCATTTGGTAGAAAGCTTAATTGCCACTGGCTTATCATTAGATATGCCCAAATATTTTATCTTTTGCATGGTTCATTTTCTCTGGAGAATGGTTTCCTTCTCTCTGGCCTAGGTAATGTACATTTAATTGCATGGTAGGTATTCTTGAACAGTAGGCAAAAGCCTACAGAGTCATTTTTTAGTGAGAATCTTTCACTCCATCTCTGTGTTAAAATCCAGTGGCTCAGGGCGCCTGGGTGGCTCAGTTGGTTAAGCGACTGCCTTCGGCTCAGGTCATGATCCCGGAGTCCTGGGATCGAGTCCCACATCGGGCTCCCGCCTCGGCAGGGAGCCTGGCTCTCCCTCTGACCCTATCCCCTCATGCTGTTTCTCTCTCTCTCTCTCTCAAATAAATAAATAAATAAAATCTTAAAAAAAAAAGAAAATCCAGTGGCTCATTCTTGTCTGTTTTTTTTTTTTTTTTTTTAATTTTTAATTCAATATGTTACCTAATAGAAAATAGCCAAATTGAAGCCAAGGCTAAAAAAGTGTGTGGGGTGGGTGAGTGGCAATAACAGTATCTAAAGCTTCAGCACCTTATAGAGGAGTACCTGGATAGCTTAGTTGGTTAAGCGTCTGACTTGGTTTTGGCTCAGTCATGTCTCATGAATCGTGACATTGAGACGCCCCCCCCAAAAAAATCAGGCTCTATGCTCAGCGTGGAGTCTGCTTGAAGATTCTTTCCTTCTGCCCCTTTCCCACTCATGCACACACACTCTCTTTCTCTAAAATAAATAAATAAATCTTAAAAAAATAACCCCAAAACCCTTATTGAATGGGTTAACATGTTTGCTCCCAAAATTCTTATATTGCCTTCACTTTTATTATTGAAGTATAGTTATATTAGTTTCAGGTGTATAACATAGTGATTCAACCATTTTATACCTTACTCAGTGCTCACCACTGTAAGTGTAGTCACCATCTGTCACCATATAATGTTATTACAATATTGACTATATTCTCTATGCAGTACTTTTCATCTGCATGATTTACTTATTTTATAACTGGAAGTTTGTACCTCTGAATCCCTTTCATTCATTTCACCCATCCCCCTACTCACTTTCCCTGTGGCAATCACCAGTTTGTTCTCTGTATTTGAAGCTGTTCTGGTCTTTTGGTTTTAGATTCCACATATAAGTGAAATCATACGGTATTTGTCTTTCTTCATCGGACTTATTTCACTTAGTGCTGTAATGTCCTCTAGATCCAACCATGTTGCAAATGGCAAGATCTCAATTTTTAAATACTTGAGTAATATTCTATTGTATATATAAACACCACATCTTCTTTATCCATTCATCTATTGGAAGATACTTGGGTTGCTTCTATATCTTAGTTATTGTAAATAATGCTGCAATAAGCATAGGGGTCCATATATCTTTTCAAATTAGTGTTTTTATTTTCTTTGGGTAAATACCTAGTAGTACAATTGCTAGATCACATGTTATTTCTATTTTTAATTTTTTGAGGAAACTCTATCCAGTTTTCCACAGTGGTTGCAACAGTTTACATTCCGACCAACAGTGCAAGAAGGTTTCTTTTTCTCCACATCTTTGCCCACACCTGTTGTTTCTTGGGTTGTTGATTTTAGCCATTCTGACAGGTGTGAGGTCATACCTCATTTTGGTTTTGATTTGCATTTCCCTGAAGATTGAGGTTGAGTATCTTTTCATTTGTCTCTGGCTATCTGTATATCTTCTTTGGAATAAATGTCTATTCAGGTCCTCTGCCCATTTTTTAATCAAATAATTTGCTTTTTGCTTTTTGGGTGGTTTTTCGGTAGTGAATTGTGTTTTTCGTATATTTTGGATACTAACCCCTTATTGGATATGTCATTTGCAAATATCTTCTCCCAGTCAGTAGGTTGCCTTTTTGTTTTGTTGATGGTTTCATTTGCAGTGCAAACCTTTTTTATTTTTATTTATTTTTTTTTATGTAGTCCCAACAGCTATTTTTGCTTTGGTTTCCCTTGCCTGAGGAGTCCTATCCACACATATGTTGCTAAGGCCAATGTCCAAGAGATGATCGCCCATGTTTTTTTCTAGGGGTTTTATGATTTCAGATTATATATTTAGGTCTTTAATTCATTTTGAGATTATTTTTGTTTATGGTTTCATTCTTTTGCATGTAGTTGTCTAATTTTCCCAACACCACATATTGAAGAGACTGTCTTTCCCTCATTGTATATTCTTGCCTCCTTTTTCATAAATTAATTGACCATGTACATATGGGTTCATTTCTGGGCTTCCTATCCTGTTCCATTGATCTATGTGTCTATTTTTGTGCCAGTACCATACTGATTGATTATTGTAGCTTTGTAATATTTCTTGAAATCTGGGATGGCAATACCTCCACCTTTTTTCTTCTATCTCAAGATGGCTTTGATTATTCAGGGTCTTTCTTTTGTCATTCCACACTTATTTTAGGATTGTTTGTTCTAGCTCTGTGAAAAAAATGTTGTTAGTATTTTCATAGGGATTGCATTAAATGTGTAGATTTCTTTGGGTAATATAAACATTTGAATAATATTTGTTCTTCTAATCCATAAGCATGGAATGTCTTTCAATTACTTTGTGTTGTCTTCAATTTCTTTCCTTAATGTTTTATAGTTTTCAGAGTACAGTTCTTTCACTCCTTTGGTTAGATTTATTCCTGGTATCTTACTATTTTTGGTGCAATTGCAAATGGCATTGTTTTCCTGATTTCTATTTCTGATGCTTCATGCTACAGTCTTTTGTTTTTTAAGTCTATTATTTTGTCTGATATAAGTATTACTAGCTTGGGTTTTTTTGTTGTTTTTGTTCCATTTGCATGGAATATCTTTTGTCATCCCTTCACTTTTAGTCTGTGTCTTTAGGTCTTAAGTGACTCTCCATAGGCAGCATATAGATGGGTCTTGTTTTTTTATCCATTGAGTCCCAGTATCTTTTGATTAGAGCATTTAGACCATTTATTATTTTCTAGTTGTTTTTGTGGTTCTTTTCTGTTCCTTTTTCTCTTGTAGGTCCCCTTGTAGTTTGATGGTTTTCTTTATGTTACGCTTGGATTCCTTTCTCTTTATTTTTTGTGTATTATAGGTTTTTCATTTGTGATTACCACGCTGTTCATAATCTTATGTGTATAGCAATCTATACGTAGTTGGTAGTCACTTGAGTCTGAACACATTATAAAAGCACTAAATTTTACTTGCCCCTCCACATTTTATGTATACACCATATTTTTCATCTTTTGTGTATCCCTTGACAACTTTTGTAGATTCAATGGATTTTACTACTTCTAAGTTTTAATCTCCAAACTGGCTTTGTAAGTGATTAATCTACATTTAATATATGTTTGCTTTTACCAGTGAAATTTTTCCCTTTATTATTTTCTTCTTGTGGTGGCCTTACCTTTCCAGCGAAAGAAGTTCTTTTAACATTTCTTGTTAAACTGGTTTAGTAACAATAAACTCCTTTAACTTTTGTTTGTCTGAGAAACTCTTTGACTTTCCTCCAATTCTAAATAATAACCTTGCTTGGTAGAGTATTCTTTAAGTACATCATGCCACTCCCTCTGGCCTACAAATTTTCTACAAAAAAAAAAAAAAAAAAAAATCAGCTGATAGCCTTGTGGGGTTTCCCTTGTATGTAATTGTCTGCTTTTCTCTTGTTGCTTTTAAGGTCCTTATCATTAATTTTTGCCAATTAAAATACTATGTGTCTAAGTATTATTGTGTTCATCTTGTTTGGGGTTCTCTGTACTTCCTGGACCTGTATGTACGTTTCCTTCCCCAGATTAGAGAAGTTTTCTGCTATCATTTCTTCAAATAAGTTTTCTGCCCCTCCTACTAGGATCCCTAAAATGCAAATGTTATTAGGCTTGATGATGTCACAGAGGTCCCTTACCCTATTATCATTTTTTTACTATTCTTTTTGCTCTTTAGCTTGATTGCTTTTCTATTACCCCATCTTACAGATCGATCTTATGCATCCTCTAATCTGCTGATTTCCTATAGTGTATTTTATATTTCAGTTATTGAATTCTTCAACTCTGAATTTTTTATATTTTCTATCTCCTTGTTGAAGTTCTCACTGAATCATCCACTCTTTTCTCAAGACCAGTGAGTATCTTTATGATCATTACTTTGAACTCTTTGAGATTTTGTCTTGTTCTTTCATTTTGGACATATTCCTCTGTCTCCTCATTTTGTCTCACTTTGTTTCTATGTCATCTGTGTCTCCTGGTCTTGAAAGTAGTGGCTTTGTGTGGAAGATATCCTGTGGTGCCCTTTAGGGCAACCCTCCCTGGTCACCAGAATGAGGTACTCCAGGGACATCCCTTGTGTAGGCTGTGTGCACCCTCCTATGGTGACTGAGCTAGCTGAATGACCTGCTTCATCTGCTGCAGGTATACGGGGTAGGGTTTGCTCCTGGTGCTGTTGAGAGGCCTGGCTGTAGCCACCATGGGCTTGCTGGTGGTTCTCCCTCTCCCTCTGTTTCCCTGCTTGTGCTCTCTCTCTGTCAAATAAACAAATAAAATCTTTAAGAAGAATCAGTAGGGCTTAACTCCAAGAGAGCAGAAAGAAGACAGGAAACAAAGTCCCTACCTTTAAAGAGCCAACAGGTTAAATAACTCAACCTGAGACACAGCATGGAAGCAGCAGTTGAAAAAGCACCTATAATATACTTGGACATTTCTTGACTGACTAATTTTAGGACATGTGCCAGAGGGGCAGGGATCTGCAGATCTCTCCAGGAACAAGAATGCTGGTGAACACCATTTTTCTTGCCTTCCCCCAGCAATGATAGCCAGACGCTTGATGGAGCAGGTTCTAACACTTACCCTGCTACCACCACGTGCCTGCCCCACTCAACCCACCTGCCTTAGCAGTCACCCCTTCAAAGCAGCTTCTGCCCTACCATACCTGGTAGGCAGCCCTGGTCAGGATGGGTATCCTTCCAAAGTGACTCCTGCCATAGGGACAGAGGGAGATAACACCACATACCAGTGCACCCACAGGTCCTGTAATGAGGCCTCTTAGGTAGTTGCACAGTGAGCAAACCCTGCCCTTCCATAAGCCAGCAGTTGTCACAGAAGCTAATTACAGACAGCAGCCTGGGTGCTGGCCCCAAAAACCAGCAAGGAAAGACTTATTTTTTATTATACCCATCGTTTCACATTTTGTTTAGAATAGATCTTTCTACAATATTTTATTTGCTTGCCAAAAACTTAGGTGCTCCTTACTGTATGCTAGTGCAGGCCTAAGTCCTCTGCAAATAAAACTCATTTCAATAACACAACAATCCTATGAGGTAATATTACTATTCCCATTTTATGAACAAGGAAACTGAGCACAAAGTCATTTGCCCAAGTTATATAGCTACTAAATGGCAGTGCTAGATTTTGAATTTAGGCAATTTGGCCCCAAGGGTTTTGTTCTGAGCCACTATATGACTGTTGGCTCTGATGTTGGGTCACCTGTAGCCTGGGGTTATGAACAGCTGAGTTTTACTGAAGGTAGGAATTTGTTTCCAATTTTGTTGTTTTGGGGTAAATTCCAAGAGGAGATAGCAAGGTTTTTTGAGTTCCTCCTATGGTTAAAGTTTTAGACTAGACATAATTACTTTCCTTAAAGTCCTAACAACTGGTTAGAGGGACAATAGTATTAGAACATTATAACTTGGCAAAAATAGCACGCAGCCTTCTCAATGCATGTTAAGTTTCTGGGGATTTTGATATTCTCTAAGCAAGCCATCTGATACTTTTTAATAACTTTACTGAGTTATAGTTGTACTTAAGGTTACATAAGTAAATAAACTATATATTTAAAGAGTAGGATATGATAACTTTTGACAAATAATGGTGAAACCATCATCAAAATCTAGATAATGAGTATATCTATCATACCAATAGTTCTCTGCTCTCTTTTGCAATCTCTGCTCTGACACCTTCCCCAGGAAACTGATCTGCTTTCTGTCACTAGTGATTAGTGTGCATTTTTGAGATTTTATAAAAATAGAATCATGGAATCATAAAGTATGTCCCCTTTTATTTTTCTCATATATCAATAGTTTATTCCTTTTGTCGCTAAGCAGTGTTCCATTGTATGGATATACATTTGTTTATCCATTCACCTGTCACTGGATATTTGGTTAGTTTCCAGTTTTTACCTATTACAAATAAAGCTGCTTTGAACATTTATACATAAGTATTTTTATGAACATCTTTTTATTTCACTTGGATAAACTCCCGGGAACAGAAGAGATGAAACATAGGATAGATACACACTTAAACTACCAAGTTGTTTTCCAAATAATGATGTCATTTTACATTACCATCAGTAGTGTATGAGCATTTCACTTTCTCCATACCCTCGTCAACATTGGTATGGTCAGTCTTTTAATACTAGACATTCTGATAGGTGTATTTCATTGTTTTAACTTACTTTTCCCTAATGACTTGAACACTTTTTTAAATGTGCTTTTTTACTATGTATCTTTTTTTTTTTTTTTTTGTGAAGCATTGGTTGAATTATTTTCCCCATTATTGAGATTTGAGAATTGTTCTTTGTAAATTCTGGATACAAATCTTTTATAACATATATGATTTGCTAATATATTTTTTCTCACCTCTTTTGATTACTGGACCTTTATAGTAACTCAGGTGGTATAATACCTCAAAACTTTCGATGATAATTTGATTAAAATAGATTCTTTGCATTTCTGTGTAAGTTTTGAGGAAATCACACAAAGAACTTTCTTCTATCTAGTCCTAAGTCCCCTCTTGGGCCCTACTTGATAGTACTTTTTTTTCTTCCTTTTCTGTTGGCTTCAAGGACTCAACCCTCTTTCCTCTCTGGAAATTGCTAATACCCCTCTACCTCTTTGAGTCTTTATCCTTGCAAGCCTGCCTGCAGAGTGAGAAGCTATATTTCTGCTTTCTTCTTTCTTAACGTCCTGAAGATAAGCACACAGACCCTTTTTATTTTAAGAAGGTTAGTGCTAATCACTATGGGGAAACAGATGGTAATAGCAAAAATAGCATTACCAGGAAAGTTAAAAAGGTTCTAGAAATTTTACAAAATTCTTACAGTTGTATTCTCTGGTCCATGGTTCTTGGCTCCCCATAAAGGGATAACAATCAGCTGTTTGTTTACTATTTTTATTGTTTGTAGGTGGAGCTCCTTATCCACTTTAAGCAATCTTTCTAATCAGAGAATGCAATAAAACTGAAGATTCCATAAAGGCACTGTATTCCCTCAAGTGGGAAGTTTATCTCTCTGTAGATACTCAAACTTGGTGATAGCTATAGTCTATCCAAGAATGACTGATTAGGGTATCTCACCACAATGACTCTGGGGTTGCACAGGTGAATCCATACCAGGAAATCCTTGGAAATAAAATTCAGAATCACAGTTTCATTAGTGAGTTTCCAGAAGTTAGGAAAACAGACCAACTCTTAGAGTTCTCAGAAATTTGTGGATAGTTTTAGGGTCTCTGGGAGTTGAGTGATGGACAGCAGGTGAGGAGTGGGAGCCAGTCCAGGGTTAAGACAACCAGAAACAAAATATCCTACATAGTAGACAGTGATGGCTGGAATTAGATAAGAAAAGCCAGTCTCAATGGTAGACTGAGTTGAATAGCAGTGAAGGCAGAAGTCATTTGGTGTCACTAATTGTAAAGAGTAGCATCAGAGAGCCATGCCAGCAGCATGGCACAGTGTCCTTGAAGGTTTTTGAGGTTTAGCTACATGTGGTTCTGACTTTTCTTTCACCGGGTCGATCTTAAAGATGACTTCCTTTGTTAATTGTCTACTTCCTTACATGGCCTCAGCTCAGTTGAACCTGCTGTGTAAGTTCATAGACGGCTAGAGGTGGCATAAACACTACGTGATCTTCTACTTCAACCCCCTCATTTAACACATAATGAAAAAGATAAACATTAATTTTTTAAAAATATGAGACATTGTGTTGGTCCATGAGGTATCAGGGAAGAGCACCCAAACAGATGCCGACAGACCTTGAGGAGATTCCTACTCAAGTCCTTTCTGCATTATGAATTTATCCTCTATGACACCCTGTCTCCTTGGGCAGTTGCATAGTTTCAATATCAAATGAGATGATGTTTGTGAAAGCTGTTTGCAAATTGGGAGGACAGCAGAAAAATAAAGTCTGAGGCTCAAAGATGCATTTAAATCATAGACTGAGTGGTCCCAGGAACCAGAATTTGGAAAATTTGTGGAAGATTATATGTAGGCACACATAAGGAAAAAGAAATGTCCAGCAAATATCTGTAAGCTAGGGGAAATGGGACACAACTAAATATCAATAATAACAATTACCATTTGTTGCGCAAATACTATATTCTTATCTCATTCTTACAGTGACCTGATTCCCTCTATTTTAAGAATGGGGTGATGGAGACTCTGAGAGGTTAGGTAAACTTTTCAAAGCCAAGCAGGCAGAAGAAGCTGAAGCAGGATCGTAAGCCCATGTGCTTAGCTAATTACACTGTCCTACCTCCCTAATAAAAATAAATGTTCCTGGAAGATGTTTGGGCACACTATGTTGTAATGTGATAGCCAGCCTACCACAATAGGTCTGATTTTATTCCATATCAAGAGATTTCTGAGAGGTGGGTAGGTACTTACCAAGGTGATGCCCTAGGAGAATGTGAGTATTCAAAGAAAAAAGTAGGCTCTCCAGGGGAGATTTCAGTCAAGGGATGAACTAACTACCCAATTACCTGCCACCAACAAATTTAAGAGGAAGACTTCCTCTGACCTACTGTTTGGAAAATAGGGTATGAAATTGCCTCATTAAAAGGGGACAGTAGAGCCTTCTTTTTTACTGATAATGCATTTATGAGGGCTGCAGAGGCGCTGGCCCCATTGTCAGTCCAGAGAGCTAATTCAGCTTAGAAACGGCCTTAATGGATCGAAGAAACAGAAAAATCTCTTCTCTTTCCTGAGCTCCTAACTCTTATGCAGGAATATCTCATTAACATCAGGGTTCTGATTATATAAGACCCAAGGATTTGCTGCCCAAGGGAAGGGAGGAACTATTTTGAGATTCCAGTGACAGTAAAGAGGAATGAAAAATTCCTGCAGGTGGGCCTAAGTCTGCAAATGGCAGAAGCTGGAATTAACAGATTTTTTGACAAAAATTGATTAAGACCCCATTACCAGATTTACTGAAAGGAGATTGAAATGAATCTTCTGGATGCCTGAAGAACCTAGCTTGGGGCTTGCACCTGGGGTTGGTTGTGAATATTGCGTGACTTAATGCAGTGATTCTAAACAAAGGGCTCTTTTGCCCTTCAGGGGGTGTTTAACAATGTCTCTAGACATTGTTTATTGTCACATTTTTACTGCCAGTAGGCTGCTGCTGGTATCTAGTGGATAGAGACCAATTAAACACCTTACAATACACAGGACAGCCACCCCCATGACACACGTATCCAGCCCAAAATGTGAACAGTGTTGAGATCGAGAAACCCTGCACCCTAGGACCAAAAAGAAATTCTTAGGATGGTACCTGGCACAGAGTGAGCTCTCAGTAAGGATCAGCTGTTGCTTTTATTACTACAGAGCCAACACAGCGCAAAACTGCGCTGGCAAGGAAACTGAGTAGTTTCCTGCTGCCATGAAACAGCTGACTTTCCAGTGGTCCCAGCTGTCGAGCCAGGAACTCAGTCTGGCTGTAACTACTCCTGCTTCCAGAGACAGACTCCTACAAGGTTTCTGATTCTTGGCATCATTCACTTCTGGGTCAGCGTGGGTTGGTGTAAATGATTGATTGATGAAATATGGATCATGGATTATGTCTGAGCTGCAAGGGAGGATGGAAAAGAGAGTATCTGAGATTTTCCTTTTCTGTCGTGGGAGGTGGGACCTGCTGCCCACCAAGCTTCCTAAGATGGAGATGCCCCAAACAGAGGAAGGAATTCAGTCAGACAAAAATAACAAATACCCATTACACTGCAGCATTGAAGTCTGATTCTGAGAAGGGTTAGAGATTCATCATCCTGAAAACAGTTATCTTCTTACGGTGTTTTACAACAATAGAAAGTTTAAGGAGTACAACTAGAAGAGAAAGAGAAACTTCTATTGTCCTTTCAATCCACTGTAATGATTAATACACAAGCCATTCTCAACACTCCAGTTTCCAAAAGCCTCGTTCTAACCTATGTCTTAGCAACATCAATGTAGCTTTTGACTCTCCCTGTTATTTAAAATTCTTTAGTCTTTTGATTTCTGCATTACTCTTGTTTATCTCTTTGGGTTCTCTTCTTCTGCCTCTCTCTTAAATCCTGAAGTTACCTAGGGTTTCATCCTTGTTTTTCTTTTTACTCTGCGCATTCACTAGTTGATCTTGTCTGTGTCCGTGGATTCTGCTACCAGCTCAGGCTGAACGATATTTACACTTAATGCCTTGCCACAAGTCTCTCCCCCAAACACGGATCCATTTAGCCAACCACCTACTTATCATCTTCATTATCCCAAGGAATCTCAGCATCAGTCTCTCTAGGATGGACATTGTTCTTTATCTTTCTCCTCCACCTGTTTTTCCCCATATTTTCTACCCTATTCAGCATTGCCAATATTTGCCAAAACACCCAAGGAAGAAGGAAAACATTCTAGATTCCTCCTTTTTTACTGCCCATATCCAATCAGCAATTAAGACCTTTTAACCTTCTCTCTGAAATATATCTGCCCCTTCCTCTCTAACCAAAAATATTATTTTTTAAGTAAGCTCTATGCCCAACATGGGGCTTGAACACATGACCTCAAGATCGAGTATGCTCTACTGACTGAGCCAGCCAGGTGCCCCTCCAACTAAAATTATTTGTTTACATGTATCATCAACCACATTAGACCATAATTTCCTTGAGATCAGGAATATGTCTTATTATTTATATGCATATATAAATTTATTCAAATTTATATATGTATAACTGAGAAGTGAGACCACCTGTCAGTATGACTTCACTATAAAACTCAGAATGTAAACTGATAAAAAATTGTTTCAGGAAATTTTGGCAAACCATTTTATTTAGGAAACCAATGTGCTCATCAGGGAAAATAGTTATTGGACAACATCCTTCTCACTTGGGCATACAACCCATTTATCAGACAACTGTTTGTTTTCTCATCAAGAACCTTAAATTTAGGGGTGCCTGGGTGGCCCAGTCAGTTAAGTGCCTGACTCTTGGTTTCGGCTCAGCTCATGATCTCAGGGTCATGAGATTGAGCCCCGTGTGGTACTCTGCGCTCAGCACAGAGTGTGCTTAGGACTCTCACTAACATAACATAATAAAAAAAAAAAAAGTAAAGATAGATGTATTTGCTCATTTATACTAAAGGGGTTCTGTGTGACCTGGCAGAAGTATTTCATGGTTCTCATATAATAAGGAAATGTTGATCCCATATTAGCAACAAGAAACCCAAGTGCTAAAGGTATTTGGCATTTCCTATTGCTCAAGCTGAAATAATTATAGACATGATTACTCAGTATTCCTGATTTTCACTTTTCCCTAGGCCAGACTGTAACAAGCAAAATGAGTCCTTGTTGTTCTTAGGATTACATTTTCTACTTTATTCATCTGTCCTTCCCTGTGCTGCTAAGAACCTAAACTTTTCACCTACAGCGAGGATTGAAAATTGTTCCAGTAGGCTCATCTACACTATGGTATTACCTTTAATAGGTGTTTTTATGTCTGGAATGAATGAATCAATCAATAAGCTTTTTTGAATGAGCCAACAATGAGCTTTACAGAGGGTAGGGAAAGGGAGGTGGATAACTTATACATAGTTGATCCTTGATATTCTGAAAGGGATTGTCACGAGACCCTAAATCTCTGAATTCACAAATATAAGCAGGCCTTACTGTTCCCTCAAGGTAACAAATACCTGTCAAAGCAAATTCCCACTGGATTGCAGATGTGGGGAGTTGATGAGCAGTCAGCTTGACTAAATTACTAGCTACAAAATTGCTCTTCCACCCCACTCTCCATATACATCCCCAAACCCCATGCATCAGCAAAATAACAAATTATGTTATAAATTTTTGAACACACAGTAACTATTGAAGCCTAAATATTAAATCTGGGAATGACATATTTTTAATGCATAGGACTTGCTCTCATTTACTCAATTACTTGATAATTTTTCTGAAATTAGAATCCTGAACTTAAAATGGTTTTATTTTCACCTTGACAGAAGGCATGATGCCGAACAGAGTAGGTGTTCAAGTGTTTACTGAAGACATAAATTAGTTTCCCCTGGTGAAGTGAAATACAGAACAGAATAATAATTTGCCTCGGGTCATACAAAGAGTCACTGGTGGTCCCTGATATGGTGACTACACATTGATTTTCCCAGGGAAGTCCCTCTTTATACCCATTTTTCCAATCAGTTCTACTTAACATTTTCTAGAACAAAAGTATCCAAATTTGGATGGTAAATTATAAGATCATCCACAGTCTGACCCCGATCTTTTCTCTAAGTTTGAAACTTATTAATTGGTTGTTTTCTTTTTTGTTTGGAAAATATCTTTCCTGGAGTTTAAAAAGCAGTCTTGAGGCTTTTTCCCTGTGAATAAGAAAGTATAGAGAACTAACTCATATTGGTCAAAGTTCTCTGAACTTAATCCAGTGGGTATTTGCCCTGCAATTTAGGAACTCAGTATTTCATACCCATGAAATACTAGAATATTTAAATAATCTTGAAAACACACTTTTTTCCCCCACACTTGCCAATCTTCCCTGCAGATGTTTAAAAAGACGATCTTCCTTTATTATCCAGTGAAGGGAATGGAACTGGCCCTTTAAGAATGTCATGACATTCTTGAATGAGATGGTCAATCAGTATGTGGACATATATGTGTGATTTCTGTAGGGTCTCACATAGAAGAAATATGAAATTACCTGATAGATCTTGCAAGACATCTGAACGTGTCAATGTTTTCTATTTTAGAGGAATAGCTTCTTCTGAAATTTGAGTTTGTGCTGAGCCTCAAGATTTGCCTGCATGGGCCAATAGAAGATAAACATTTATTCATTCATACATGCAGTGAGTATGTATTGGGTATTTGCTGTGTAATAAGCACAATTCCAGTTTCTAGCAGACACTGAGATGGATAAAACATAGTATCAGTTTTCAAGTATCTTTTGATATATGGATAGGGCTGAAAAGCTAAAGTTTTATTTTCTCACAGAGAAGTAAATGAAAGGAAATAATATTTGAGAGCTATACAATTTTAAAAGGGCTTATGTTCCTAAGTTTTCAGATCATCTCCTGTTGACCTTCAGAGGTACCTACCTAAGGCAAAATCATCTTTCCTGGGAGGGTTCTCTTTACTTTTCATACAGATTTATATTATTCACAAATATTGTAGCTTAGAAATTAATGTAAATTGCACTTACGTTCAGGGCGGGGGGAAAAACTGTTTCAAGGAGTAGAACGTCAAGTAATTCTTGAAGTGGAAAATAACTCTTCAGATATCATTTTGGCATAATTATGGCCTTCATCAAAGACTATATCCATCGAGCCAAATTATTAGCAACACTCTCCCGTGTGGTAAATCCTAAATGCCACTTGGTCACTTACTCCAGTGTAAACAGCTTTTAATAGCACTAAACTCCTTTTTCATGTGAATGGTAGGCCTGATTCTCTTGTTTCTGACTCCAAAAAGAGGGAGACAGTGTGACTGCTCTCCTAGGAAGAACAGTCTTAAGGCTTCTGCTAATTGAACCATTGGCACATTATTGAGGCTCATAAGACACTGAGTATACCTTAGGAAATAAAACATGCTTGAAACAGAAAAGGAACAACTTCAGGCTATATAAAAGCCAAAAGTGTGTCAAGGCAAAACAGTGTCATGAGAAGAGGGAGCCAGAACAAGGATCTTAGCGAAAATGAGATTGTTGGTACGCACTGACGCACAGAGGAAAACTAGACAGAAGGGGGAAGTCAGGCAGTGGGCAGAGACGGTTTCATAAAAGGATGATTTTGTATGGCAGGATAAAAGATCCCTGTTAGGATTAAAAAAAAGGTATTAAGTAGGCATAAGTAAAGATATTTCTTAAGTAATGAAGGTAAGAATAGTACATTTAAGATAGAAAGACCAACCAATATTACTTCTCATTACATCATCCCCTCCCAGCCACTATGGATATTTAATCTGGGCATTTTAAAAGCATGGTTTCAATCAAATCTGTATCATGTGGATTTTTTAAATTTAACATTACAATAATAAGCATTTTCCACATTAATTATGCATTTATTTTAATTCATCAAGTACATCTACCATAGTTTCATTTAATAATTCATATATAATTATACCTTTGAATAAGCTCACATTCATTATTATAAATCATTTTGCTATTAACATCTTTGTACTTAACACTACTTTTCCATCATATTGGCACTTAGAGGGGGAAGAGACAAAATACAGACTGTGGATGTGATTAGGTAAGATTTCAAGTTCTGCCACTTACAGCTTTTGATCCTAGGCAGTGTGTCTGACTCCTCTTGAGCCTTGGTTTCTTAAAATATAAAATGTGCATCACTATGATGACTTTGTAGTACTATTTTGAGAACTAGTAAGTATGAAGAGCTTAGAACAGTTGTTGCCACATAGTGGATGCTCAGTAAATTATGGTTGTCGATACTGTTATCAGTATTAAGCTTGATATTATATGGCTCTTCTGGAGATAATGGGGACTCCTGAATAAAACTGTCTCTTGTAAGGTAGGGGAATCCTGTAAGGAAAACATGAGAAATAAGTTCAGATACATTTGTTACCTGACTTAGGAAATTGGAAGATCTGTTCAAATTGACCCTAAACCTCTAGAGGTCCTCCTTTTCCAGGAGTTGTTTAGGATTCTAGAGCAAGAGCATTTAATTACTGATTTCCTCAAAATAGTGTTGTCATTAAGTCTTTTTTTTTTTTTCTCCAGGTTAAATAACCTCTCCCTACCAGACCTAATATTTCTCAGACTAATCCTTTAAATTCTCCCTGTCGCTTTCCATTTATATAGAAGTTCTTTTTAAGGCTGTGATGTGACCCCCTGCCCCATCCCAACATAAATAACTCCTAATTTGGGACAGAAAATAAAAATCTGAAAAAAAACTTTAAAAAAGAAAGAAAAATTTGAAATTGCCTAATGTCAGAAAAAACAGAAACTGTAATTGAATCCTAATTCCAAACCTTTTTCTAGCACAATGCATTAAATGGCCAAGAGCCGAAAGGAGACCACATAAAAATACTTTGGTAGGTATTTTATGATGGAAATCTTAATATATATATATTTGCATTCCTGTAAGTCCTTCAAAGATTTATTCTCTCAATTATCAATCAAAAGAACTCATAAAGGTAGAGCCAGTGGACCAGGCAGGATTAGAGCTGCCGGGGAAGACAGATGCATTTCCCACAGCATCTGAGCTTTAAACAACCTTACTCACTGCTCATTCCTGGACCAAGTGACAGCTGACAGACAGAGTGGCTCATGATGAACGGTTTAGATTTTTTAAAAGCCACAGGCTCTGCTTCTTAGGCTTAATTAAGATTGCGACTAAATGGCTTGATTCCTAAGTCCTGTTTGTGAGAAGTCAGAAACCCGCTTCCTTGAAAGAAAGAAAAAAAAAACTAGCAAATTGAGTGCTTAAAAAGTTATTGAGATGTGTTTTCTTTCATTTTTTTTTCTGAAAAGTAACAAAGAAAGGACATGACCTTACTCAAGTTTTGGCAACTTTGCTGCATTGTTACTACATGCTTGGAATTAGATATTATTTTGCTTCCTTCCTAGGAATGAAGGGCAGTTGTGAAGAGTTTTTGAGTTTTGTAAAATTCTCGATAGAGATGTTGGAAGGCCTTGTCCTCTCTATATAGATTTGCTTTCCCATGGGCATATCACAACTGTCATTGACATAATTAAAATATTTACAATATTTTATTTACACATTAAAACTATTAGTTTAGGAAATTAATACAAAAGTGATATATAATACTTTTTATAAAAACAGAACTTCATCATTCATTTTCTTCTCAAACTCCTGTTCCATTGAAGGTGTGTCCTAAAACTTTAGATTTGTTTTCCTATTTTCCAGTTTATCCTACCATCTATCATTAATTATATGTAAACAAACATTTAAATACAGTAAAAGAACTTCCATTTAAGGCATTCAGTATTGACTTCCTTTATAATGTTTAGCTTTAATAAAGAAAGTGAGGAAAAGGAAGCAGAACAGGGCACAGGTTATGTAAGTTGAGTGAGGGAGGGGGCAGGTGTGTGTTTGGGGGTTTAAACTTGATGTTTAAAAGGAGCCATTGTTAGGGGCTGGAAATGCTGTGTGGGTTTTTCAACACCATAGATATGCTGTATATCTGTCTTGCGCTATAAATATAAAGAGATTACAATTTTTTAAACCTCCCTTTCTTGTTTACTCCCTTGGGGATGATGTACTGCTTCCATTGAAAATCCACGTTCTGTGTGACGTTACTGTGGCATAAGAGGAATTGTGTATATCATAAAGAATTGGCAGGAGTGCCAATTGCTACAAGAGTTCTTTGTTTTAGACAATACAGAGGAGGAAACTCCAGTGTTCTTTCAGCAGTGTGAGGGTGGGATTGAGTTCATCTCCTATCCACAGAGAATGGGATTTTCATTACTCATGAACTTTTCCATGTTGGGGGTTAAATCACCTGGCTATGGAAAAGTTGACACTTTCTGTAAAATGAGAAGAAATATGTTGGGTACTGGTATTGTTAATATAGTTTTCCAAATTAGGCTTTTGTTGGTGTCTTTTCATATGATCCAGGTCAATTACGGCAGAGATCTTTTCAATACTCTCATTCCAATTTCAAAAGTTAAACTTTTTCCAAATGGAGGGTTCCTTAAAGAGTTAGAGGCTTGCTTCAGACCTGGTGTGTATTATGGGTTAAATTGGGCTCCCCCTCCAATGATATGTTAGAGTCCTAACCCCCAAAATACTTCAGAAGGGAACATTATTTGGCTATAGAGTCTTTACAGTTAAAATGAGGGAATTAGGATAAGTGCTAGTCCACTATGACTGGTGTCCTTATTACATAGGGAAATTTGGACACTCTATCAGTCTGCTGGGGCTACCATAATAAAATGTCAGAAACTGAGGAGCTTAAACAACTGAAATTTATCTTCTTACAAAGTTGAAGAAAAGGTGCCATCAGGGTTAGTGTCTGGTGAGACCTTTCTTCTCATTGTTCCTCACACAGGTTTTCTTTCGTACACATGCAGAGAATGATAGAGATCTCTCTCTTACTCTTCTTGTAAGGACACCGTCCTATCAGATTAGGGCTCCACCCTTATGACCTCATTTAACCTTAATTACCTCCCTTTAGGGCTTATCTCCAAATATAGTTACCCCTGTGGGTTAAAGTTTTAAACATAAGAATTAGTAGGGGGCACAATTCAATCCACGAGAGACACACATAAAAGAAGATGATATTAAGAGGGAAAAAGGGAACACAGGAAGGAACCTACCCTCTCAATTTCAGACTTCTAGCCTCCAGGACTATGAGGCAATAAACTTCTGGTGTTTAAGGCAGCCCTAACAGAATAATCTTGCATGCCCTTCATGATCTTATAAAATAGAAGTGTTAGCCTCACGGTCATTACACTGAGATATTTGAGGCCTGCTCAAAGGAGCAAAAGAAAAGTAAATTAAGCCTGTCTTCTAAAACAGATTTTGGAAGCTTTTATCAGACTGATATCTGGTACATCATTCTCTTTCAGGCAAATACATTTAGGCTTTGCTGTTACTGTGAATAATTAGCCACCTTGCAGGCATTTTCAAGCAACTGCTCTGAGGGCAAAAAGAAATTGTGGAAGCGTAGGTGAGCATCAACAAAGCCAAGGTAGATATTTCTGAGGGTCTAAGATGGTGATGTAGGAAGATCCTGAACTCAAGCCCTCCACGGAGACAAATATATACCTGTTTAAAGAGCACTTCCTCTTAAAGAAGAACTGAGGTATGACTGAACAGCTTCTGCACAACAAAAATAGACTGCAAGAGAGACATGGTAACAGAAGGAACCCAGCCTCTGACAGAACTGCAGGGGGCAGGGATGGTACAAAGAGATGATGAGCAGATTCCTCTGCCCAGGGGCACAGAAAAAAGCCATGATTTGTATGAGCAACTAGAATAGAACTCCACCAAATGGCAGGTGAGAGCTGGGAACTCCTTCCAGGTTGGTAAAGGCCATAGTTTACATTTTACCACCACCTTAATAGTGTAGAGGAGGTAGGCCTACTGCTTCAGCAAGCCCCAGACTCCTAGCACACACCAGTCCCAGCCACTCTACTGTGATGCACACTGGGAGACCCTTGGTCAGTACTTATTATTGCTCCAGTCATCTCACCAAGGTGACACAGGTGTAAAGCACTCTGCAACACTCCAAGTCCATCTCACTTTGGTTCCAGATGACTTGCCAGGGCATTCCAGTATAGAATACCCTGGAACTCCCCTAGTGTGTGCCCACTTCAGCTCCAGTCATCCAAAGTAACAAGGCACACATAAGACCATGAAAGAAGATAAAACCTCAGGAGAAGAAAAAAAAAAAAAAACAACCCATAAATGAAATGGAAATAAGCAATCTAGTTGATTAAAAGGGTCATAAAGATAATCACCAGACTGGAGAGAAAAGCAGATGAACTCTGAGAACTTTGCAAATGCATGAGAGGGAATCAACAGTAGATTTGAGGATGCAGAAGAATCGATCAGCAATCTGGAAGATGGAGTGATGGAAAGCAAAAAAAGGAAAAAGAAATTTTAAAAAATGAAAGCAGGTTAAGGGATCTATCAATTAGACATCAAGCATGCAAACATTTGCATTATAGGGGTCCCAGAAAGAGAAAACAGAGATAAAGGGCAGAAGAAATAATAGCTGAAAACTTGCCTAACATGCATAAGGAAATACACATCTAAGTTTGGGAAGCAAAGAGAATGAGCCCAAAGGAAGGTCATACTATGACACACAATAATTAAAAACTAGTTACATACAAAGGGAACTCCCATAAGAGTATCAGCTTATTTTTCAGCAGAAACTATGCAGGCCTAAGGAGAGTGGCATGATGTATTCAAAATGCTAAAAGGAAAAACCCTACAACCTCATTCGGAATTGAGGGAGAGAGAGAGTTTTCTAGACAAGCAGAAGTTAAAGGAATTCATCACCATTAAACCAGCATTACAAGAAATATTAAAGGGACATTAAGCTGAGAAGAAAAGGCCTTAATTAGAGAAGAAAGTTAGGAAAGGAAGACATTTCCTGAGTAAAAGCAACTGTGCAGTAAAGATAGTAGAGCAATCCCCTATAAAGCCAGTATGAAGGTTAAAAGACAAAAGGAGCAAAATCAATTATATCTAGGTAAGGGGATTCAAATAATAAAAAGATGTAAAACATGACAACATATACATAGAACATGAAGAGGGGGAGTAAAAGTGAAGTTCTTTTAGAATTTGTTTGAACTTAATATAAACTGCCAAATACTTAGGATGTTATATGTGAACCTCATGGTAATGGCGAAGCAATAATAGACACACAAAAAATAGAAAGCTAAGCATAATCATGATGAAAGAGAGCAGGATAATAAGAAAGGAGCACAGAAGAACTACAAAGACAACCAGAAAACTATGAACAAAATGGTAATAAATACAAACTTATTGATAACTACCTAAGATATAAATGGACTAAACACTCCAATCAAAAGACATAGGTCTTGTTTTTTTTTTTTAATCCTGTCACCGTATCTATATGCTGCCTACAAGAGACTCACTTCAGACCTGAAGACACATATATATCAATAGCCCAGGATATCAATGCTATGTCTGACATAATAGACTTTAAAACAAAGACTATAATGCGACAAAGAAAGGACTTATGTAATGACAGAGGGATCAATCCAACAAGAGGATGTAATCTAAATATCTATGTACTCAACATTGGAGCACCTAAGTACATAAAGCAAATATTAACAAACATAAAAGGAGAATTGACAGTAATACAATAATAGTAGGGTACTTTCACGTCCCACTTACATGACTGGATAGATTGGCCAGACAAAATCAATGAGGAAGCAGTATGCTATGAATGATGCATTAGACCAAATAGACTTAACAGATCTATATAGAACATTCCATCCTAAAACAGAATACATATTCTTTTCAAGTGCACATGAAACACTCTCCAGGATAGACCACAGGAAGCCACAAAATAAATCTCAATAAATTTAAGATGATTGAAACATCAAGCATCTTTTCTGGCCAGTAGTATGAAATTAAAAATCAATTACAAGAAAAAAACTGGAAAAAACACAAACACGTGGAGGCCAAACAACCAATGGGTCAATGAAGAAATTAAAGGTGAAATTTAAAAATACATGGAGACAAACGAAGATGGAAACATAGTGCTTCAAAATCTTTGGGATGCAGCAAAAGCATTCCTAAGAGGGATGTTTATAGCAATACATTCCTATCTCAGGAAACAACAAACAATCTAAACTTACACCTAAAGTAACTAGAAAAATAAGAATAAACAAAGCCTAAAGTTATTGGAGGAAGAAAATAAAGTGGAAATAAATAAAATAGAGACAAGATCATGAAACCAAGAGCTTTTAAAAAAAAATAAAATTGATAGGGTGCCTGGGTGGCTCAGTTGGTTAAGCAACTGCCTTCGGCTCAGGTCATGATCCTGGAGTCCCAGGATCAAGTCCCGCATCAGGCTCCCTGCTCGGCAGGGAGTCTGCTTCTCCCTCTGACCCTCCTCCCTCTCATGCTCTCTGTCTCTCATTCTCTCTCTCTCAAATAAATAAATAAAATCTTTAAAAAAAAAAAAAATAAATAAATAAAATAAAATTGATAAACCTTTAGCAAGACTCATCAAGGAAAAAAAAAAAAAGGACCCAAATAAATAAAATCAAAAATGAAAGAGTAACAATGGACACCACAGAAATACAAAGGATTATAAGGGACTACTTGAAAAATTATATGCTAACAAATTGGACAACCTAGAAGAAATCAACAAATTCCTAGTAACATAATTTTCCAAAACTGAATCAGAAAGAAAGAAATAATCCAATCAGAAGGATTCTTAGTAACAAAATTGAATCAGTAATTAAAAAGCTTCCTACAAAGTACAGGACCACATCCCTTCACCTATGACTGCCACAAAACAGAGAGAAGAGTTAATAGCTATTCTTCTTAAGTTGCTATTCTCCTTAATAGCTATTCCTTTATTCCAGAAAATAGAAGATGAAGAAAAGCTTCCTAATACATTCTATGAGACCAGCATTACCTGGATACCAAAACCAAAACCACTATAAAAAAGCCTACAGGCGAATATCCTCAATGAACAAAAAATAAAAATCCTCAACAAAGTATTAGCAAAGCACAATCAACAATGTATTAAAAGGATCATTCACTATAATCAAGTGGGATTTATTCTCAGGATGAAAGGATGGTATTTACCAAAAGAAAATCACTAATTTGAATAAATATATGCACCTCTATGTTTTTTACAGCATAATTTACAATAGCCAAGTTACAGAAGCAACCTAAGTATCCACTGATTGAAGAATGGAGAAAGAAGATGTGGTATACATATACAACAGAATATTAATCAGCCATAATAAAGAATGAAGATCTTACCATTTGTGACAACAGGAAGGATCTAGAGGCTATTATGCTAAATTAATTCAGAGAAAGACAAAGACCATATGACTTCACTTACATGTGGAACCTAAATAAACAAATCAGAAACAGACCCATAAATACCCTGAACAAACTGGTGGTTGCTGGGGGGCAGAGGGAGATACAGGCTTGCAGCCATGGGATGAATACATTATGGAGATGAAAGGTACAGCATAGGGAGTATAGCCAACTGGTATTGTAATAGTGTTACATGGCAAGAGATGGAAGCTACACTTGTGGTAAGCATAACATAATGTATATAGTTGTTGAATCACTATGTTGTACACCTGAAAATAACATTGTGTGTCAATTATACTTTAATAAAAAAAAACCCAACAAGTTGGAGAAGAAAGGATGGTACAAATAATGAGGCTACATGAGCAGAGTGGGAATTGAAGATAAGGTTGACTTAAGATAAAGAACCTTTGGATGGAGAAATGAATGAGTCCTGACAAGTAGTGAATTACCTAAAAGGGTGGAAGTAAAAGGAAAATATTTTATTTGTAGAAAGTTTCCAGAGAGCATAGGGATCTGGTGGTGAGGAATGGGAAAATCAGAGATGAGCAAGTGAAACACCTGTTGAACATCCCCAATAAAGATTATTTACCTCTTTGAAGAGCCAAAATTCCTAGCTGCCCATGAGGCTAAATTACTGGGATTCTTAATTTCCCTTTAGCAAAGTGTCTGCTCTTGCACACTTTTTGGTTAAGCGACAACTTCTTTAATAATAAATCATGGAGGCAGAATTGACTGATGTGATAGTGTAGGATTAACAGAAACTGACATAATATCACATGGGTTCAAAGATTTAAAGAAGAAAGCAAATGACTTTTAGTCATCTTAATACAACTCATTTTTTGTAGTAATCTTTAGAGGTCTTTTAGAGGTCTCCCAATTCCATTTTTCTATGTCTGGTAGGAAATATGTCACTTTTTTTTTTTTTAACATTTTGCCAGAGATCCAGATGTCTGCATCTGATTGTGTTGTCAGACAGCAGGTTTTTAGCTTTCTATTTCAACATGTTATATTTTCAACACTCAAAGTAGCTTTTCTTTTTTTTTTCTTTTTATGATGGTTGTTGCATTAGGACATAATGGAACTTGTTTGCTTTTGTTAAAGTAAGAGAAAAAAAATGGAGTGAAATGAACTGTGTTTTTTTTAATGCCAGTTGTTCCTATGAAGATTGTTACTGATGATATGGCAGAAAACATATTGCTGTATTAACAAAGTCACTCAGTCACAAAATCCTATTAATGTGGAAAATGACAGAACCAAGCTATGTGGTGACAAATAAGGCAAATTCTTACCTTGTATTCTTAAAATTCCTTGATCAAATTCAAATATATAGCAGGGAAGCTGAGAACAAATTCAGGAAATGTGCATGACTCTGTTAAAAAAAAAAAACATAATTCATATATCTTCAGGATTGACTATCTTCTAATTTTACTTTAAAAAAAATAATGGTAGCAAATTAAATCAAGAAATATTTTCTAATTTATGTTTATTTAAAAGATTTATCTACAGAAGTATAAAGGAAACTGCTGAGTAGAAAATTTCAAAATATACATATACATTCATAATATCCCTGACATGTTTACTTTTTTTGGAACTAAAAGCACCAAATAGTCATTTGCATTTTGAACGATAGCAAACACATTTCAGATTTAGCTGTCAATTTAATGAAGCCTCAAATATTGATTTTAGCAAAGCAGTAAAGTAGGAAATAAAAATAAAAAGGATCATTATAATGGTACCCCAGAGGGAATAACTATGGTCACTTCAGTCAATGATAAACTGATTTTAGTGGTATGGACTAGACAAATAAAAATACAGATTGCCTTGACTTAGCTTACACTGAAAAAAAAATCTTTCAGGTTTATGGCTTCATAAATTGTTCTGAATGTTTAACATCCCATGATAAAGAAGCAAACAATGAAGATACTTCATTCAAGAATGCAAAACCAGTATACTCAGGCAAAGACTTGTAATTCAGATTTAGCATCTTATCTGTGTTTGCATTGCTGAAGGGCCTCCTTTGACTATGCTCAAAGTGTTTCCATGCATGCGTTACCAACAATTTTACTTTGGGTTTTATTTATTTTGTTTAAGTATATATATATATTTTTTTAATTTTATTTTATTATGTTATGTTAATCACCATATATTACCTCATTAGTTTTTGATGTAGTGTTCCATGATTCATTGTTTGCATATAACACCCAGTGTTCCATTCAATACGTGCCCTCTTTAATACCCATCACCAGGCTAACCCATCCCCCCACCCCCTTCCCCTCTAGAACCCTCAGTTTGTTTCTCAGAGTCCATAGTCTCTCATGCTTCATCTCCCACTCCGATTTCCCCCCCTTCCTACTATCCTTTTTTTTTCTTTTTAACATATATTATTTGTTTCAGAGGTACAGGTCTGTGATTCAACAGTCTTACACAACTGACAGGATAGAAGATATTTGCAAATGACATATCAGATAAAGGGCTAGTATCCAAAATCTTTAAAGAACTTATCAAACTCAACACCCAAAGAACAAATAATCCAATCAAGAAATGGGCAGAAGACATGAACAGACATTTTTCCAAAGAAGACATCCAAATGTCCAACAGACACATGAAAAAGTGCTCAACGTCACTCGCCATCAGGGAAATCCAAATCAAAACCTCAATGAGATACCACCTCATACCAGTCAGAATGGCTAAAATCAACAAGTCAGGAAAGGACAGATGTTGGCGGGGATGCGGAGAAAGGGGAACCCTCCTACACTGTTGGTGGGAATGCAAGCTGGTGCAGCCGCTCTGGAAAACAGTATGGAGGTTCCTCAGGAAGTTGAAAATAGAGCTACCCTACGACCCAGCAGCTGCACTACTGGGTATTTACCCCAAAGATACAAATGTAGGGATCTGAAGGGGTACGTGCACTCCGATGTTCATAGCAGCAATGTCCACAATAGCCAAAGTATGGAAAGAGTCAAGATGTCCATCGACAGATGAATGGATAAAGAAGATGTGGTGTATATATACAATGGAATATTATGCAGCCATCAAAAACCCCAAAATCTTGCCATTTGCAATGACGTGGATGGAACTAGAGGGTATTATGCTAAGCAAAATAAGTCAGAGAAAGACATGTATCATATGATCTCACTGATATGAAGAATTCTTAATCTCAGGACACAAACTGAGGGTTGTTGGAGTGGTGGGGGGTGGGAGGGATGGGGTGGCTGGGTGATAGACATTGGGGAGGGTATGTGCTACTTTTGGTTTTAAACACCTGGCAGTCTGTCTGACTATAGTATACTAGATTATTTCTTTTAATGCTTTATGACCTTTGGTTGATTATGGATAAATTGTACACATTTTTTCTTATATTTATGTTCAGTTAGCCACTGTATAGTACATCATTAGTTTTTGATGTAGTGTTCAATGATCCATTAGTTACGTATAACACCCAGTACACATCACAACACGTGCCCTCCTTAATACCATCACCCTGTTACCCCCACCCCCCTCCCTTCTAGTACATCTTAATAGAACTCTTGTTATTGCACCTATCTGGAATATTCTTACCATGATAGTAAACTTATCTAAAAATATAACCTTCCCTAGAGATCCATGTAAAAATGTATGTAAGTGACTCATGATACATTTTCCACTACCAAGGCCAGCAATGACTTGCTCTATTTCCTTAGGCCACTTATATTTGCCCTTATTAGAGACCCCCTTAATTTCTAGCCTACCATATAAGACCCTTGACATCAAGCATTTCAACTTACATGTTCTTTTCCTCAAAGCAGCATACTCTACATACTCTTTTAATGAAGTATTTCAATTATTCTTAAATTTTTGCTTTAGTTATTGAGAGGCCCCAAACTAAATATCTCTCTTATATTTTATAAGTATATGGATTCCCTTGCCTCTAAAATTCCAATCAATTTTTCCCCTGGATTTGTTTGATTTGTATTTTTCCTGATGTGACATTTTAACCTATTAAAAACATGTTATCTCTTTTTTAATCAAAAGACAGATGACTAAAGTAGAAGATTAATATATGCTTGTCAATGGCTCATTTAAAAGCCTGTTGACTACTGTGCCAAGTTGTTACAGAAGTTGGTTCCTTTTTCTAATAAATTCAATCTACCAGAAGAAGCTAGATATATACAAAGGTCAGATTAAGAAACAGTATTATATATGAAAAAGTAAATGATTATACTAAATGGATTCAGCCTGAGAAGAATGGTTTCACTGGGTCATGTAAAATGGGCCATGAAGGAGTATGGGAATTTGCCTAGGTGAATTTTGGGGGGAGAATTTTTGAGATGGAATTAGCATAAATCAAGAAAAAGAGAAAAGATCCTATTTACAGTTTAATGAATTAGAACCATCCCCAAAGAACTGAGAATAAATAGGATTGGTTGAAACAGATATTATTTAAATAAAAATAGTTCAAATAAATCATAAAATTGATGAATACATTTAAGAACTGGTTCTTTGAGAAGAACAATACTGTAGATAAAACCTCTTAGATAACTGAAAAAAAGAGAAATTTGAAAAAAAATGCTAGAATGAGGAAGTGGATACAAAAGAGCTTATTTCAATGAAAATAAGATACCATCTGTTCAACTAGCAAATAAATAAAATGAAAAAGTTGCAATAATTAAATGGAGATAAGTTAGCACAGGAATAAACATATAGACTAATGAAACTGGGGAAAAGAGCCATTAGGAAGTCTATACACCATATAAATCTAATACATGATAAAGATGGCAATTCAAATTAATTAGAACAATTACTCAATAAGTAGTCAAGCAACTGGCTGATCAACGAAAAAAATATAGTTACTTTTTCTCACACATATACCATGTAGAAAAATGAGTATGATTTTTAAAAAATCAAAACTTAAATTGGATTCAGAGGGAACATACCTCAACATAATAAAGGACATATATGAAGAACCCACACCTGACATAATCCTCAGTGGTGAAAAACTGAAAGCTTTTCCCCAAGGTCAGAAACAACAAGGGGGGGCGCCTGGGTGGCTCAGTCGGTTAAGCGGCTGCCTTCGGCTCAGGTCATGATCCCAGGGTCCTGGGATCGAGCCCCGCGTCGGGCTCCCTGCTCAGTGGAGAGTCTGCTTCTCCCTCTCCCTCTGCCTGCCTCTCTGCCCACTTGTGCTCTCGCTCTCTCTGTCAAATAAATAAATAAAATCTTTAAAAAAAAAAAAGAAAGAAAGAAACAAGACAAGGATGTCCATTGTCGGAGTGCCTGACTGGCTCAGTCAGTTAAGCATCTGCCTTCGGCTCAGGTAATGATCCTGGGATCCTGGGATTGAGCCCCGCATCGGGTTCCCTGCTCAGCGTGAAGTCTGCTTTTCCCTCTCCCACTCCCCCTGTTTGTGTTTCCTCTCTCGCTGTCTCTCTCTGTCAAATAAATAAATAAAAATCTTTAAAATAATAAAAAAAAGGATGTCCACTGTCATCACTTTTATTCAACATAGTATTAGAGTCCTAGCCATAAAAATCATACAAAAATAAAAAGCATCCAGTTAAAAAAAAAAACCTGTCACTATTTGCAGATGACATATAGAGAGAACCTTAAAGACTCCACCAAAAATTATTATAATAAAAGAATTCAGTCAAGGTGCAGGATATATAATGAATATACAGAATCTGTCGCATTTCTATACACTAATCACAAAGTAAGAGAAATTGTGAAAACAATCCCATTTATGATTGCACCAAAAAGAATAAAATACCTAAGAAAAATTTTAACCAAGAAGGTGAAAGACCTGCAAGCTGAAAACTATAATTCATTGATGAAAGAAATTAGAGGGCACAAATGGCAACATATACCCTGCTTATGAATTGGAAGAGTAAATATTGTTAAAATGTCCATATTGCTCAAAGCAATCTACAGAGTCAAAGCAATCCCTATTAAAACAGCATCATTTTTCACAAAACTAGAAAAAATAATCCTAAAATTTATATGAAACCACAAAAGACCCTGAATAGCCAAAGCAATCTTGAAAAATAACAAAGCTGGAGTATCACAATCTCAGATTTCAAGATATACTACAAAGCTACAGTAATCAAAACAATATGGTACTGGCAGAAAAGTAGACACATAGATCAATGTGACAGGATAGAAAGCCCAGAAATAAACTTATGCTTATGTGGTCAGTTAATCTATGACAAAGGAGTCAGGAATACACAATGGGAAAGACAGTCTCTTCAACAAGTGGTGCTGCAAAAACTGTACAGCCACATGCAGAAGACTGAAACTAGAACACCTTATTAACCTTCTACAAAAATAAACTCAAAGTGGATTAAAAACCTAAATGTGAAACCTGAAGCCATAAAAATCCCTGAGGAGAGCACAGGCTATAATGTCTCTGACATTGGCCATAGCAACATTTTTCTAGATATGTCTCCTGAGGCAAGGGAAATAAAATAAAAAATAAACTGTTGGGATTACATAAAAAGCTTCTGCATAGTGAAGGAAATAATCAACAAAACTAAAAGACAGCCTATTGAATAGAAGATATTTGCAAAAGACATATCCAGTAATGCGTTAGTATCCAAAATATATAAAGAACTGATACAACTCAACATCCTCAAAACAATAATCTGATTTTTTAAAAAATGGGCAGAAAACAGGAACAGACATTTCTCAAAGGAGACATCCAGATGTCAAACAGACACATGAAAAGATGCTCAACATCACTCATCATCAAGAAAATACCAACCAAAACTACAACGAGATAGCACCTCATACCTGTCAGAATGGCTAAAATGAAAAACACAAGAAACAGCAAGTGTTGACGAGGATGTGGAGAAGAAAGAACCTCTAACATTGTTGGTGGGAATTCAAACTGGTACAGCCACCGTGGAAAACAGTGTGGAGGTTCCTCAAAAAATTGAAAACAGAATTGCCATGTGATCCAGTAATTCCACTAATGGGTATTTACCTAAAGAATACAAAAATACTAATTCAACTGGGCACATGCACCTCTATGTTTATTGAAGCATTATTTACAGTAGCCAAACTATGGAAGCAGTCCAGCTGTCCACTAACAGATCAATGAATAAAGAAGATGTGGTATGTATATAATGGAGTATTCAGCCATGAGTAATGAAATCTTGCCATTTGCAATGACGTGGATGGAGCTAGGGAGAATAATGCTAAGTGAAATAGAGAAAGACAAATATCGTATCTCACTCATATATGGAATTTAAGAAACAAAACAAGTTAACAAAGGACAAAAGAGACAGAGACCAACCAAGAAACAGACTCTTAACTATAGAGAACTGATAGTTACCATAGGGGAGGTGGGGGCGGGGGGGGCATGGGTGAAAGAGGTGTTAGGGATTAAAAGTACACTTATCATGATGAGCACCGAGTATTGTAGAGACTTGATGAATCACTATATTGTATACCTGAAACTCATATAATACTTCATATTAACTATATTTGAATTAAATAACTTATTAAAAAATCTCAACTATGTGACATTGACATGACATTGACAATACACACATATATACATTCACATGGAAGTTTTTAGAAATGTTTTTGGATGTATGGGTATATATATGAGTAGGGATGCAAGTGTGTACACAAATACAAATATATTCCCAAGAGTTCTTATTTATAACCAAAAGAAAGTGATTTTAATATAAATCGAAGAGGAAAGTTTGAAAGGATACTGGATGGGTAACCAATTCTCTAGGAAGCTTGGGCAATAAAGGTCAGAAATCAATACTAAATAGGACAAATCATAGCCAAATCATGCTATAGGAGCCTTCTTCCCCGCCACTCCTACCTTTGGAAATGTTCCCACTGCCAGTGCTGGAAAGTATTCTCCTCTGTCCTTGCTTTTCTGTATCACATCTGATTGGCCAAGTTTCTGTATTGAAGTTTTGCCTGGGTTACCAAGGAGAATGTGATAACAGCTATTTGATTGTGACTTCTGTAGTGGGAGGCAACCCTGGCTCTCACAATAACCTATCCCTGAAAAATAGAAAGACCATGGATTTGCAGATTTGCTTTTAGTGTCCTGTGAGTTTGTGTCAGTGTGCTTAGGTCGCATTTGATATTATTTTGTTATGTATAAATCATACTGTCAATGACATTTTATCTAAAATATCTTACACAGTGATTTGGTAGGTATTCTGTGGTGCTTGGAACTGTGTTGCATGCATAAGATGTTTCCCCATTCAGGAATGTGTAGCCTGGGAGATAAGACTAGCTTATATGAAATATCTAAGGAATGCATTAAATTTTGCAATTATTGATACAATTGTTATTTGCTGGAAAAGCTTGGGAAAGATTTAAATGATTAGAACAGCTGAGAAGACTTGATAGAAAAAGTACTGAGTTGGAATGGACCTTAAAAGATGGATAATATTTACTACATATTGCCTATAAGTCATTATATGAATTTATATGGACAAGTATATTTACACTAGTTATTATATCTTCATCCTACATAGAGTACACTTAGTGAGTTGGTTACTACACTGTAGGTAGCTCATGTCATGGATGGATTCAATTTTTCTCAAATAATCCACTGATTATTATGGTAAGATCCTGAGCTAACTTAATTCCAATTATTTTATAAATAAAACTTTTAACTTTTAACAGGGTATAAATTATAAATGTATACATCTTGATAAATCTTCACAAGCACAAAGATTAGGAACATTTCCACATCCTAGAAGCCCCAGTTGTGCCCCTCCTAATCACTGCGTTTGCACAGATAACCAGTATCTTGACATCTCTTGCCAGTTTTTTGTTTTTGAACTTCACATAAATGGAACCATACAGAATATTTAACTTTGCTGTAGCTTCTTACAGTCAGAATTATATTCATGAGATTTATCTATGCTACATTAAACAGTGCTTATTTTCCCTCATCACTCTGTAGCATTCCATTATAGGAATACATCACCATTTATTTATCCATTCTGTTGAGTTCATGTTCAAATGTTTCCAAACTTTGGCTCTATCATTACTGCTGTTGTGAACATTCTTTTTGTGAACATATGCATGCTTATCTTTTTTTTTTAAAAGATTTTATTTATTTATTTGACACAGAGAGAGAGAGATCACAAGTAGGCAGACAGGCAGGCAGAGGGAGAGGGAGAAGCAGGCTCCCTGCTGAGCACAGAGCCCAATGTGGGGCTCGATCCCAGGACCCTAGGATCATGACCTGAGCCGAAGGCAGATGCTTAACCATCTGAGCCACCCAGGTGTCCCTGCATGCTTATCTTTTAAGTAAACATTTAGGAGTGAAATTCCTAGGTCATAGGGTATGCATGTTTTAAGTTTTAACAGATATTAACAAATGGTTTTTAAAAATGTCTGCTTGGGGCACCGGGGTGGCTCAGTTGATTAAGTGTGTGACTCTTGATTTCTGCTTAGGTCATGATCTCAGGGTTATGAGACCAAGCCCTGTGTCAAGCTCTGTGCTGGGTGTGAGATGGAGCCTGCTTAAGATTCTCTCTCTCCCTCTTCCTCTGCCCCACCCCCCCCCCCCCCCGAAAAAAGAGTTTACTTGAATTTACACTTCCTTCATTGTGGTTGAGGATTCTGGTTTTCCAAATCCTCTCCAGGGCTTGATATAGCCGTTGTTGTTTTTTGTTTGTTTTGGTTGTGGGTTTTTCGTGGGTGGGTTTTTTTTTTTGTTTTAATATTTACCATTCTAGTGTTTGTTTAGTTCCTCACTATGGAATTAACCTGGTTTTATTAGGATAATTAATGAGTTAAAGCACCTTTCCATATGTTTATTGCACATTTTCTTTACTTTTTTTTTTGTGAGATTGGCTGTTAAAGTCTTTTGGCCATTTTATTATTTGCTTGTCTGTTGTTATAGTGCTTTCTACATTCTGGATGAGTTTTCTGTTACTTATATTGGGAATATTTTCTACTTTCTACTCACCTTCTCCCTCTCTTAACTGTGTTTTCTGATTAATAAAGGTTTCAGTTTTGTTGAGGTCTAATTTATCAATCTTTTCTTTTATGGTTGATGCTTCTGTATGTATGTCCTACTTAAAACGTGGATATCCACTTCACCAAGCATCAACTATTGATCAAACGATAATCTTACCTATGTACTACAGTGGATTTTTTTCACAAATCAAGTGACTGGATTTTCTGTGGGTCTCTTTTTAATCTCTCTATTCTGTTCACTGGTCAGTTCGTATATGCTTGCTGATATAGGAAACAACCAGCCTCTGTGATGGCAATGGATGGTAGAGAATGAACTTCCAGGCAAAGATCAAATCCAGCACACTCCCACGGAATATGGTCTAAAGATAACACTAAGGCATGGTTGTAGAGTCACTCTCACTTTTCCCTCTAATCAGTTGCTAAGGATCTCAAATTTGTACTAATCTTCATTCTCATTGACACAGTTCAATCCCAGTTGAGTTCTTACCTAGGTTATCTCAATCCTTTGCACTTTGTCTCCCTGCCTTCTCCACTGTTACCAGGATAATCATTCCTCTCTTTCACTCCTTCCGGTTACCTCCTTTCCTGCAGGGGTGGCCCAACTTCCCAACATGAGAAGCAGGGCCACTGGCCAAATCACTATTTTACCTCTTTCCCCTCTTGCATTTACCTTCCAAAAGAGTCATTAGCAGTTGCCCAAACCTTAGAGTTTGGTTACACAAACCTGTGGATTTACCCTTGCATTTCTTTGTGAAGAATTTTCCATTCACCTTCTGACAAGCTCTGACTCATTCCTAAAGCCCCAGCTTAAATTATAAATTCTATATGAAGCTATTTCTCATTCCATCTGACAGAAATTAATCATTTACTTCTATTTACTGGGTACAAACTGATATTATTTCTCTGGTATCATATCCATCTTCATATCCCAAATACCTGGGAAAGATTAGGTGCTTAATAAATATTAGTTGAATTGAATCAAGTTGATGAATTTCGATCATCCTCTAACATTACTCACCCCCTTCCACACATACACACAAAACCAAATGGGTTGGAGTTAAAAATTAAACATTAAAGCTTAGACATAGTACAAGATAAAACTGAATTTTAAACTTCAGTATTTAGAATGTCTACTTTTTAGAATACTTATTATGAAAGTTTTGTAGTAAATTTTTTTTTTCTTAAAGATTTTTTAAAGTAATCTCTACACCCGACATGGAGCTTGAACTTAAAACCCCAAGATCAAGAGTCACATGCTCTACCAACTGAGCCAGTCAGGCATCCCTTTAGTAGAGCTTTTTAAAGGGAGCACATTGTACTTTCACATAACCATCACCCAGACACAATTTTTTTTTTTAATTTTTTTATTCTTATGTTAATCCCCATACATTACATCATTAGTTTTAGATATAGTGTTCCATGATTCATTGTTTGTGCATAACACCCAGTGCTCCATGCAGAACGTGCCCTCCTCAATACCCATCACCAGGCTAACCCATCCTCCCAACCCCCTCCCCTCTAGAACCCTCAGTTTGTTTTTCAGAGTCCATTGTCTCTCATGGTTCTTCTCCCCCTCCGATTTCCCCCCTTCATTCTTCCCCTCCTGCTACATTCTTCTTCTTCTTTTTTTCTTTCTTAACATATATTGCATTATTTGTTTCAGAGGTACAGATCTGAGATTCAACAGTCTTGCACAATTCACAGCGCTTACCAGAACACATACCCTCCCCAGTGTCCAACACCCAGTGACCCTATCCCTCCCACCCCACCCCCCACTCCAGCAACCCTCAGTTTGTTTCCTGAGATTAAGAATTCCTCATATCAGTGAGGTCATATGATACATGTCTTTCTCTGTTTGACTTATTTCGCTCAGCATAATACCCTCCAGTTCCATCCACGTCGTTGCAAATGGCAAGATCTCATTCCTTTTGATGGCTGCATAATATTCCATTGTATATATATACCACATCTTCTTTATCCATTCATCTGTTGATGGACATCTTGGCTCTTTCCACAGTTTGGCTATTGTGGACATTGCTGCTATAAACATCGGGGTGCACGTAGCCTTTCGGGTCCCTACTTTTGTATCTTTGGGGTAAATACCCAGTAGTGCAATTGCTGGATCATATGGTAGCTCTATTTTCAACTTTTTGAGGAACCTCCATACTGTTTTCCAGAGTGGCTGCACCAGCTTGCATTCCCACCAACAGTGTAGGAGGGTTCCCCTTTCTCCGCATCCCCGCCAACATCTGTCATTTCCTGACTTGTTAATTTTAGCCATTCTGACTGGTGTGAGGTGGTATCTCATTGAGGTTTTGATTTGGATTTCCCTGATGCCGAGCGATATTGAACACTTTTTCATGTGTCTGTTGGCCATTTGGATGTCTTCTTTGGAAAAATGTCTGTTCATGTCTTCTGCCCATTTCTTGATTGGATTCTTTGTTCTTTGGGTGTTGAGTTTGATGAGTTCTTTATAGATTTTGGATACTAGCCCTTTATCTGATATGTCATTTGCAAATATCTTCTCCCATTCTGTCAGTTGTCTTTTGGTTTTGTTGACTGTTTCCTTTGCTTTGCAAAAGCTTTTTATCTTGATGAAGTCCCAATAGTTCATTTTTGCCCTTGCTTCCCTTGCCTTTGGCGATGTTTCTAGGAAGAAGTTGCTGCGGCTGAGGTCGAAGAGGTTGCTGCCTGTGTTCTCCTTTAGGATTTTGATGGACTCCTGTCTCACATTGAGGTCTTTCAACCATTTGGAGTCTATTTTTGTGTGTGGTGTAAGGAAATGGTCCAGTTTCATTCTTCTGCATGTGGCTGTCCAATTTTCCCAACACCATTTGTTGAAGAGACTGTCTTTTTTCCATTGGACATTCTTTCCTGCTTTGTCAAAGATTAGTTGACCATAGAGTTGAGGGTCCATTTCTGGGCTCTCTATTCTGTTCCATTGATCTATGTGTCTGTTTTTGTGCCAGTACCATACTGTCTTGATGATGACAGCTTTGTAGTAGAGCTGGAAGTCTGGAATTGTGATGCCACCAGCTTTGCTTTTCTTTTTCAACATTCCTCTGGCTATGCGGGGTCTTTTCTGGTTCCATACAAATTTTAGGATTATTTGTTCCATTTCCTTGAAGAAAGTGGATGGTATTTTGATGGGGATTGCATTGAATGTGTAGATTGCTCTAGGTAGGATTGACATCTTCACAATATTTGTTCTTCCAATCCATGAGCATGGAACGTTTTTCCATTTCTTTGTGTCTTCCTCAATTTCTTTCATGAGTATTTTATAGTTTTCTGAGTACAGATCCTTTGCCTCTTTGGTTAGATTTATTCCTAGGTATCTTATGGTTTTGGGTGTAATTGTAAATGGGGTCGACTCCTTAATTTCTCTTTCTTCTGACTTGTTGTTGGTGTATAGGAATGCCACTGACTTCTGTGCATTGATTTTATACCCTGCCACTTTACTGAATTCCTGGATGAGTTCTAGCAGTTTTGGGGTGGAGTCTTTGGGATTTTCCACATAAAGTATCATATCATCTGCAAAGAGTGAGAGTTTGACTTCTTCTTTGCCAATTTGGATGCCTTTGATTTCTTTTTGTTGTCTGATTGCTGTGGCTAGGACTTCCAAGACTATGTTGAATAGCAGTGGTGATAGTGGACATCCCTGCCGCGTTCCTGACCTTAGGGGGAAAGCTCTCAGTTTTTCCCCATTGAGAATGATATTCGCTGTGGGTTTTTCATAGATGGCTTTTATGATATTGAGGTATGTACCCTCTATCCCTATACTCTGAAGAGTTTGGATCAAGAAAGGATGCTGTACTTTGTCAAATGCTTTTTCTGCATCTATTGAGAGGATCATATGATTCTTGTTCTTTCTTTTGTTAATGTATTGTATCACGTTGATTGATTTGCGGATGTTGAACCAACCTTGCAGCCCAGGGATAAATCCGACTTGGTCGTGGTGAATAATCCTTTTAATATACTGTTGGATCCTATTGGCTAGTATTTTGGTGAGAATTTTTGCATCCATGTTCATCAGGGATATTGGTCTGTAATTCTCCTTTTTGATGGGGTCTTTGTCTGGTTTTGGGATCAAGGTAATGCTGGCCTCATAAAATGAGTTTGGAAGTTTTCCTTCCATTTCTATTTTTTGCAACAGTTTCAGAAGGATAGGTATTAATTCTTCTTGAAATGTTTGGTAGAATTCCCCTGGGAAGCCATCTGGCCCTGGGCTTTTGTGTTTTGGGAGATTTTTGATGACTGCTTCTATTTCCTTAGTGGTTATAGGTCTGTTCAGGTGTTCTATTTCTTCCTGGTTCAGTTTTGGTAGTTGATACATCTCTAGGAATGCATCCATTACTTCCAGGTTATCTAATTTGCTGGCATAGAGTTGCTCATAATATGTTCTTATAATTGTTTGTATTTCTTTGGTGTTGATTGTGATCTCTCCTCTTTCATTCATGATTTTGTTGATTTGGGTCATTTCTCTTTTCTTTTTGATAAGTCTGGCCAGGGGCTTATCAATCTTGTTAATTCTTTCAAAGAACCAGCTCCTAGTTTCGTTGATCTGTTCTACTGTTCTTTTGGTTTCTATTTCATTGATTTCTGCTCTGATCTTTATGATTTCTCTTCTCCTGCTGGGTTTAGGCTTTATTTGCTGTTCTTTCTCCAGCTCCTTTAGGTGTAGGGTTAGGTTGTGTACTTGAGACCTTTCTTGTTTCTTGAGAAAGGCTTGTATTGCTATATACTTTCCTCTTAGGACTGCCTTTGCTGTATCCCAAAGATTTTGAATAGTTGTGTTTTCATTTTCATTGGTTTCCATGAATTTTTTTAATTCTTCTTTAATTTCCTGGTTGACCCATTCATTCTTCAGTAGGATGCTCTTTAGCCTCCATGTATTTGAGTTCTTTCCGACTTTCCTCTTGTGATTGAGTTCTAGTTTCAAAGCATTGTGGTCTGAAAATATGCAGGGGATGATCCCAATCTTCTGGTACCGGTTGAGACCTGATTTATGACCTAGGATGTGATCTATTCTGGAGAATGTTCCATGGGCACTAGAGAACAATGTGTATTCCATTGCTTTGGGATGGAATGTTCTGAATATGTCTGTGAAGTCCATTTGGTCCAGTGTGTCATTTAAAGTCTTTATTTCCTTGTTGATCTTTTGCTTAGACGATCTGTCCATTTCAGTGAGGGGGGTGTTAAAGTCCCCCATTATTATTGTATTGTTGTTGATGTGTTTCTTTGCTTTTGTTATTAATTGCCTTATATAATTGGCTGCTCCCATGTTAGGGGCATAGATATTTACAATTGTTAGATCTTCTTGTTGGATAGACCCTTTAAGTATGATATAGTGTCCTTCCTCATCTCTTATTACAGTCTTTGGTTTAAAATCTAATTTGTCTGATATAAGGATTGCCACCCCAGCTTTCTTTTGGTGTCCATTAGCATGGTAAATGGTTTTCCACCCCCTCACTTTCAATCTGGGGGTGTCTTTGGGTCTAAAATGAGTCTCTTGCAGACAGCATATCGACGGGTCTTGTTTTTTAATCCAATCTGATAGCCTGTGTCTTTTGATTGGGGCATTTAGCCCATTTACATTCAGGGTAACTATTGAAAGATAGGAATTCAGTGCCATTGTATTGCCTGTAAAGTGACTGTTACTGTATATTGTTTGTGTTCCTTTCTGGTCCATGTTGCTTTTAGGCTCTCTCTTTGCTTAGAGGACCCCTTTCAAGATTTCTTGTAGGGCTGGTTTCATGTTTGCAAATTCCTTTAGTTTTTGTTTGTCCTGGAAGCTTTTTATCTCTCCTTCAATTTTCAATGACAGCCTAGCTGGATATAGTATTCTTGGCTGCATATTTTTCTCATTTAGTGCTCTGAATATGTCCTGCCAGTCCTTTCTGGCCTGCCAGGTCTCTGTGGATAAGTCTGTTGCCAATCTAATGTTTCTACCATTGTAGGTTACATATCTCTTCTCCCGAGCTGCTTTCAGGATTTTCTCTTTGTCTCTGAGACTCGTAAGTTTTACTATTAGATGTCGGGGTGTTGACCTATTTTTATTGATTTTGAGAGGGGTTCTCTGTGCTTCCTGGATTTTGATGCCTGTTTCCTTCCCCAAATTAGGGAAGTTCTCTGCTATAATTTGCTCCATTATACCTTCTGCACCTCTCTCTCTTTCTTCTTCTTCTGGGATCCCAATTATTCTAATGTTGTTTCGTCTTATGGTATCGTTTATCTCTCGAATTCTGCCCTCGTGATCCAGTAGTTGTTTATCTCTCTTTTTCTCAGCTTCTTTATTTTCCATCATTTGGTCTTCTATCTCACTGATTCTTTCTTCTGCCTCATTTATCCTAGCAGTTAGCGCCCCCATATTTGATTGCACCTCATTGATAGCCTTTTTGATTTCTACTTGGTTCGATTTTAGTTCTTTTACTTCTCCAGAAAGGGTTTCTCTAATAACTTCCATGTTTTTTTCAAGCCCAGCTAGTATCTTTAAAGTGATGATTCTGAACTCTAGATCTGACATCGTACTAATGTCCGTATTGAGTAGGTCCCTGGCAGTCGGTACTACCTCTTGTTCTTTTTGTTGAGGTGATTTTTTCCGTCTTGTCATTTTGTGCAGAGGAGAATAGATTAATGAGAGAACAAAATGCTAGCAGGGTAACAACATCCCCATAAAATATACTCTAAACAAATCAGAAAAGACCTGAAGCAGTGGGAAAAGAAAGGGAAAGAGAGAAAAAAGAAAAGGAAAGAAAGAAAGAAAAAAGAAAAAGATAAAGATAAAAACAAACAAAAGCAGAACAAAACAAAACAAAACAAAAACAGAATGTGATCCAATATGATCAGGTGGATTATAGATCAGTGCCACACACTAGATTTTGGGTGTATTTTGGTCTGTTAAAAGAAAGTCCCTCCCAAAATTTTAAAGAAAGAAAAACTTATATATGTACAAAAATAAGGGTTGATATGATGAAGGGATGGAATATGACTGTAAAGATGGAAATTATAAAAAATTTTAAAAAAGGATTTGATAAGTTGTTTGAAAAAAGAAAGAAGAGGATAAAAAAAAAAAAGAAAGAAAAAAGGGAGAGAATGTGATCAGGCAGGGGAGTAGAAAAAAACCATACACTAGAGATTTAGAGTATATTTTGATCTGTTAGAAGAAACTATCTCAAGATTTTAAAGAGAGAACAACTTATATATATATGCCAAAAATACGGGTAACTACTATGAAGGGATAGAATATGACTTTAAAAATGAAAAATAAAAATGTTTTTTTTTTAAAAAAGGGATTGATAAGATGTTGGTTGAAAAAGGGAAAAAGAAAAAATCAAAAAAAAAGAAAAAAGGAAAAAAGAAAAAAAGACAGTTAAAAAAAATAATTAACTTTGAAGGACTAAAGAATCATGGTAAAAAAGCCATGAATTCTATGTGCAGTATTCCCCTAGCGCTGGAGTTCTGCCGTTCTCATTGATCGGTAAACGTGGTCTTGGCTGGCTGTTCTCGCTGATCTTCTGGGGGAGGGGCCTGTTGCCGTGGTTCCCAAATGTCTTTGCCGGAGGCAAAATTGCCCCGCCCTTGCCGGTCCGGGCTAGGTAATCTGCTCGGGTTTGCTCTCCGGAGCTTTTGTTCCCTGCAAGCTTTCCGTACAGCTTTGGAGGTGGAGAGTGAAAATGGCGGCCTCCCAGTCTCCGCCCCGGCGGAGCCGAGGACTCGGGGTCCCGCTCCTCAGCGAGCCCCCAGAGAAAAGCAGTCAGTCACTCCCGTCTCCCCGGTCTCCGGCCACACTCCGCGCTCACCCGGCCTGTGACCGCGCCTTTCTATCTGGCACCCGACCCCGGGTGGAGTCTCCAAACCCAGCAGATCCCCGCGGTGCGCTCCCGCACCTCTCCTCCCGGGGGAAGAAGGTGAGTCTCCCCGGATCTGCCGCTTGTTGGGTCCCTGCTGGAGGAGCAGTGGCCCGACTGTGCCGCGGATCACGGTCTATGACAACCCCGAGCTGAGAGCCCGCGCCTGGGCTCCGTCTCTGCAGCCGGCTTCCCTGCTCCGATACCTGGGAGCTCTGCCGCACTCAGGCACCCCCGGTCTTTCTGTGACCCCGAGGGTCCTGAGACCACACTGTCCTGCGAGGGTTCCACCCCCCACTTCGCCACCAGAGTGACGTTCCTCAGCGGAGCCGACTTCTAAAAGTTCCGATTTTGTGCTCCGTGGCTCTATCACTTGCCAGAAGCGGCCAACGGAGGCCCCTCCCCCGCCGTCTATCCTCCCGAATAACGCCTCGGATTCACTTCTCCGCACGTCCTACCTTCCAGAAAGTGGTCGCTTTTCTGTTCAGAGAGTTGTTGCTATTCTTTTCTTTGATCTCCTGTTGAGTTTGTAGGTGTTCAGAATGGTTTGATCCCTATCCAGCTGAATTCCTGAGAGGAGACGGAATCCAGGTCTCCTACTCCTCCGCCATCTTGCTCCGCCCCCCTCCCATCACCCAGACACAATTATCAACATCTTGTAACATTTACTTCATCTATCTCTTTTTTACATTATTTCCTTTGCTGAATAATCTTAAAGCAAATCAGTGATGGTGGGTCATTTCACTTTTATGTATATCAGTATGTATGTATTTTTAAAAATATATCCATGTTCTTACAAAATTATATTGTCATTATCATACCTGACAATTCTTTTTCAATGTCATCTAGTGTCCAGTCTATAAGCAAATTTTTGTAATGCCTTATTATAATGGTTTGATAAATCAAGGTTAAAACAAGTTATCTTCATTGCATTTGTTCTGTATGTCTCTTGAATCTTTTATTCTCTTTGCAGCCCACCTTTTTTTTCCCCCTCATGCTACTGGATTTTTGCAAAAACTGGATTAGTGGTCCTAAAGAATATTCCCCATTCTGGACTTGTTTATTCACTTCTTTTTGGTGTTACTTAACTAATTTCTATTTATCTCCTATAAATGAAGTTAGCTGTGGATCTTGGTTAGATTTAGGCTTAAGGTTTTTATTTTGTTTCTTTGTTTTGCAAAAGCACTTTATAGGTACTGTTGTGTGTCATGATGCACCACATTTCAGGACCACAATGACTGCTTGTTATGTCATTCGTGATGTTAAGACCAATCAGTAGATACAGGTCCTGGCAATTTAATCCTCACTATGAAATATCTCATAACCTTTCATCTACTGTTTTCATTAATTTATTGTCATTAACTGAATCCATTATTTATTTCATTAGGACTTGCAAAACAAAGATTTCCTATTTTGTCATTCCTTCTACATCTTCTAGCTGGAATTCCACAACAACTTCCCCCAACAGTTAGAGATAGTTGGTTATCTTGAAATATGCTGAACACAAGGGTTCCTGGGTGGCTCAGTCAGTTAAGCTGCCTTTGGCTCAGGTCATGATCCCAGGGATCATGGGATCCTGGGATCAAGCCTTGTGTTCTTGCTCAGTGGAGAGCCTGCTTCTCACCCCCCCCCCACGCTTGTGCTTTCTCTCTATCAAATAAATAAAATCTTTTTTAAAAAAGAAATATGCTAAACACAGGAAAAGCAGGATAATTAAGGTCCTTCTTTTTAATGGTCCATGTTCAGAGTTGCCTTAGTTACTTCCAGTGATGTCCAATGAGACTTTTTTTTTTCCCTTTCTGTTTTGTATCATTCTGAACTCTAGATTTTTGTATTTTCAGTGTGTTTTAACCAGTTGTATTCTTCAGATTATTGGTGCTCAAATTGCTCTTCCTTTGACCAAAGGCTTTGAGTGTGTCTCCTGTTTTTTGTTTTTTTTGCATTAGCCCATTTTTCTTGACAACTTCCCCGCTTTCTGGCTCAGGATATATCAGCATAATCCTGCTCTAGACCTGGAATCAGCTATTCCTCCAAGGAGCCCTGGGTACAGAGTTACTCATTGCTAATGGGTTGTCATTGATTCCAGGCTTTTTCAGTGGACAAAGCTTGAAAATATACAGTTTTCAAAACAAGACAAAATAATTGAGACTCCATACTGGTATTTCCAATTCATATGTAACATCACAGTATTTTTACTTGATTTCTTTGATTTTACCCTTATATCTATTTTGTACACTTAAGCTTTTGACTCCTAATAGCAGTAATGTGATTTCTAACTTGCATTTTTCTACACTCTACATAAAATAGATTTTAAAATTACAATATCAATAGAACAATTATATTGCATAATGAAAGTTAGCATCTAAATACTATTAATGTAAAAATGAAGTACGAATATATAGCATAAATACTGTGTCCTAACATCAATTGAAATAATTCTCATCTGTGTGTGTTTATATTGCAACTTGATTGAACTCCAAATTCTCAATCAGGTAGGAAGGAAGAATAGAGGCATTCCTGATAGAAAATGACTCAGGAAATTTACTTCCTATACAATATATATTAAGGAAATTCTTGAAGATTTCCCCCCAGTAAAATAAAATCAATTAAAACAAAATAAATTAAGCCAAAAATGACTGACTTAGGAACCAGAAAATGATGCATTAACTTTAAGAGCACAGAGTGGAGACTTCTTCACCAAATGGCAGACAGCTGGAATCCTAGCAACCAGTACAGAGAGGGAAAGGATCAGCAAGGCCTTAGACAGGGAGACAGTGAAACAAAAGTATCTAGTCCATGAACAGTTCCAATAGAATGCTTGAGATACTGAAATAATTTAAAGATATAATAAAGGCACCATACAGAAGAAATTGAGAAAGGAACTTAGGGAAACTAAAAGCTCTGTGAGAAAGAAAATATGATTATAGACCTTAACAGTGGTTCTGCAGTGAGCCTCCCAAACTCATACTGATTTAATGTTGCTTAATGATTTTTAAGTTTTAGCATCTACACATGGATTAAACACAGGAGATTTAATTATGGTTATGAAGACTATAAATGTTAGCAGCATTGACTATATAAAAGTGCATGTAGTAGAATTTAGAAGGTGGAAAAGGGGAAGACTGGCAAAGGAAAAGCAGGTGCATTCATAACCTTATTGTAAAAAGAATGAAATCAAGAGATACTATCTCCGAAATAAAGATTTTAGTGTATTATTTAAATACACAAAGGACAGAATCATAAAAAACTGAAGCAAAGCTGTTAAAATGTGTGCCCTTTGGGAAAGCAGGATGAAGACGGAGAAGTATAGGACTGGCACAGATAAGGGTTACTTTTTTTTTTTTTTTTTCCCGTAAACCATTCTGTAGTAATGGGTTTATTTAATTATGCGATGGAATACATTGATAAAATGATATTAATATTTATAGTAGTAGTAATAGATGGCAGAATTTTCACTTCAAGTAATATATCTCACCATATGAAGCTGGGGATTATTTCCCAGGATGCCAATTTAAGTTTAAATTATGAAAAGTAGTAAAACAATAATGTTCAATATGGAGTTGTTTTCTCCTATGAAGAAAACAACAACAACAAAAATTCTCAGATATTCAAGTATTCAAAAAGTATCCCACCAATGAAATCTACATTTTGAAAAAACCCTTAAAGGGAAGATAGTGTAGTGTGGACATTAAAAGGAAGGGTTTGAAACCATTATCTCCTGGTTCAAATGTTGATTCATTTCAGTTCCTGGTTACATGAGACTGGTCTTGCATTTCTAGAAGTTCTAGTTATCTGCCAGAAGCAAATAGAATTCCTCCCTGCAAAATAATCACATAATACTGAGCCATAATTTATCTCTACTTTATATGAAATACTAAACACATAATGAGGAATAGCCAGAATGAGCATGGAAACACATATACCCACACAAATTAAAATTTCAGAAGAAACTGTAAGAGACATAGGTCATAATGAAGAAGTCACACACGTAACTAGAATTCCAGAAAGAGAACACAGAAAGAATGGGAAGACCAGTATTTGAATAAATAACAGCTGTATATTTTGTTTAACCTGCAAAAGACATCAAGTCATGGAGTCAAGAAGCATTACAAATACCAAACAAGATAAATACAAGGAACTCTTAGGCTGATCATACTAAAACTGCCAAAAGCCAAGGTAGAAGGGAAAATCATGAGGCCAGAAAAATGACAAGATACGTAAAGAGAAGAAATAATAAGCCTATCAGGTGATGTCTCAAAAGGAACGGTGGAAGGCAGACTGTATCCTCAAAGTAACTGATACAAAATAGCTGCCAACACAGAAGTCTGTGCCCAGCAAATACACCCTATAAAAATGATGGTGAAAAGACCCATTTTCAGACACTAAACTTTTGAGAATAAATGACCAGCACATCTGTAAGAAAGAAAAAGACTTCAGGCAGAAGAAAAATGGTCCCTGGTAGAAACATGGAGGTGTAAGAATGAATACAAGGCAATAATGGTAAGTTTAGATTATTATAAAAGAACATTAAATATATAAAATAATAGTCCTGTTTTTGGAAACTTAAAATGTAGAGAGGATTAAAATTCCACAAGCCGTTACCGTTACTGAAATAAAGCTGGTCCTTAGTTCCTGAGAGAGTCAACCAATTTTTTCTTTACACTTATGCTGCTCATCAGCACCTCCCCTTTCCTGGTGAGGACTGCACTCCAGTTTTTCCCTCCCAGGAGCCCTAATTCTGTTGAAACTCTTTTCTTCTCAGCCTCTTGGCCACATCTTCTAGATCAGTAGGTTCCCAGAGGGTACAAGTGGTCTCAAATGCTGCAAACCTTCACTCCCTTGGTAGCTATCCCAATTCTTCATTTTATTTTCCAAAATTTGGTCCAGTTTTTCTAGGTGTTTTCCACAGGCAGTTTGGTTCAAATCACATAGTCTGAGATTCCCACAAATGCTATGTACATTTGAAAACTCAGTAATTATCCTCTTATTATTAGAATTTCTCTTTTCCAAATCACTAGAGTGTAAAGTAAATACAGAATACAATCATTGAGAGATATAAAACTAGAGAAACAATGTAACATAAGAATAAAACATAAAGCAAAGCAGTTGAGGTAGCAAAATAAAAAGCCTATCTGATAAAAGGACCAATATAAACGGAAAAACTTACAAGAAGAGTAAAGATAAGCAGACTGATTAAAAAAATAAATCCATCTAAATATTGTTTATGGAAAGTACACATGAAGTATAATTCAGGAAGTTTACAAGAAAAAAATGAAGAAATATAAAGCATACACATACAATTAAAAGACAGGAGAATTTGAAATTTTTTTTCTTAACGTAAAATATATGATTAAAAATAAAGCATTAAATCAATCCACATGAACGATTTCTCTATAATAAATATATAACTGTCAAACCACATAACTGTGCTGAAATATTTAAGGAAAACTGTATGACTGACAAGAAAAAGTTGTAACATAAAATAAGTGGGAGATGCTTTCCTGTTTTTAGCAAAAAAGAAAAAAATAGACTAACACAAAAAAGAATGTACATCAGTGGTTCTAAAACCTCAGAGAGTATCAGCGTCGCTTGGGGAGCTCTGAATGTGTAGATGCTCGCTGCACCTCCATAGATTGTTACAATTGGCTGAGGTAGGTCCCAGATATCTTTGTTTTATAAAAACCTCCCAGGAGATTGCAATGTATAGCCAGGACTGAAAGCTGATAATGTAGAGGTAGAGAATCTGAGTATTATTTGAATGACGTTAATATCATCACTATAAAATTCTGCATCCTGTAGAGGATACCTCTTTAAAAGAATACTCACAAATTATTTATAAAAATTGCTCATAAAGTCAAAAGAATCTTCAGTAAAATCCATAATGTAAAAATGGTATAGTGTATATTCTGTAATATGTTAAAATGACATTGGGAATAAAATTAAAAACATACTTTAACAACTTGACTCAAAGCAAAAATTCAAACTATTATTTAACATAATATTTAGAAAATAGAGATAAAATATAATTAATCATATAATTTTGATTCATTATAATTATTATGAGCATATATAAAATATATGGTTAACATTTTTCTCAGAAAAATTATTAGAGTTATTCATTACTAAATGAGAGAATGGAGAGGAAAGAATTAAAACATCTGGCTTCATTCACTCCATTTAGTGTAGAGACGCACCCAGAGGGGGAAAAAAGGCAAGTGATTTGGTTAATCTTGTCAACTAGACCTCTGAGTAAACAGACTAACAATATTTGCCAGGAGGAAGAACCTTATCTATAGAATTCCCCTTAGGAGAATATGACCAGAGGAAGGGTTACTTAGAGTAAATAAAGACAAACATCTATGGAAATATGATAGATGGCTCACTGGGAAATGACTTATGAGCTAATAAGATTCTTTGGGTATAAAATATCTTGCCTAATACAAATGCTCCTCCTGCTATGTGAAGTAACTTGTGAACTCTGTTTAGAGACATCATCTACTTTTTGGACCAGAAGTGTATGTTTGATGTGAGATGAAAGTGTAGAAATTGCCCTTAATGTCTCAGACCTATCTACTTTGTCCCAGTCCTCTGGATTCCCATATCCTTGAAATTGCTAGTAAAGCTTGGTAGTGAGCAAGACCTTTGATCTGGGCACATCAGATGTGGCAATCCAATTATTTGTATTAGCTCAGAAAATAAATGAAGAGAAAATAAATGAAATAATATTATCTCCTAGATATTAGAAATAGAGTAATGTAATAAATTTACGGAAAGTAAGAAGAGTAATGATGAAAATTTCTTTTTTAAAAAAATATTTTATTTACTTATTTGAAAGAGAGAGAGAGAGAAGCAGACTCCCCACTGAGTAGAGATCCCAATGCAGGGCTCCATCCAGGACCACAGGATCATGACCTGAGCCGAAGGCAGATGCTTAACTGACTGAGCCACCCCGCCACCCCAGTAAAGATGAAAATTCCTAAAATTTGTGAATAAGAAAACAAAAATTAGCTGCACGGAAAAATCCAAGAGCTAATCTCTGAGGAAAATAATCAAATTAATGAATGATCCATTTACAGACTCAAAGGGATGACTGTGGAGCTCTTTTTCTGTGTTGTTCTCTTATCTCTGGCACTTGGATTTCAGATGCCTCAGTTTACCCAAGCTGTGATTTCTCTCCTCAACTCAGCTAGTCTGTCATACTCTGCTTGGCTTCTCTGTCTCTGCACTGGGATCTGGAAACCGCCCCCCCCCATGCAGTAAGCTGGGCTATCTTGGGGCTGGCCTCCTGTGCTTCCTTTTTTCCCCAGCACTTAGTCCTGCTGTCGAATGTCTTAAAAAAATATTTCATTTTCTTTCCAGTTTTATAGTTGTTCATGATGGAAAGACCTCTTTGGTACCATTTACTTACTCATGGCATGAGAAAGTATATTAAAAGCAAGAAAAACATAAAGAAGGGAGCAGGAGAAAAGCATTCTTTTGGAAAAAAGGAAAAAAGGCAAGAAAACCCCTCAAATCTAGTAATAAGGATAAAATCTTATATTGTAATGCAAGTAATGGAGTAATAAATGCCCTCAAAAACAAAAACAAAACCAGAACTGATTTAAAAATTCAAGTCAAGGGATACATGCACTCCTTGGTTTATAGCAGCATTGTTTACTATAGCCAAACTATGGAAGGAGCTCAAGTGACTATCAATAGATGAATGGACAAAGAAGATGTGAGATATATATATAGATATATAGATATATATCTATCTATATATATATATATGCATGCACAATGGGATATTATTCAGCCATAAAAAAGAATGAAATCTTGCCATTTGCAACAACATGGATAGAGCTAGAGTCAAGCAAATTAAGTTAGAGAAAGACAAATACTGTATGATTGCACTAATATGTGGAATTTAGAATCAAAACAGGGGCATCTAGGTGGCTCAGTTGGTTAAGCATCTAGCTCTTTGTTTCAGGTCAGGTCATGATCTCATGGGTTGTGGGAGTGAGCCCCCCATTGGACTCTGTGCTCAACGATGAGTCAGCTTGAAAATTCTCTCCCTTTGCCCCTCCCCCCACTCTCTCTCACTCTCTAAAATAAGGATAATCTTAAAAAATGAATTTTAAGATACCAAAGAGGTCTTTCCATCATGAACAACTATAAAACTGGAAAAGAAAATGAAACATTTTTTTAAGACATTGGACAGCAGGACTAAGTGCTGGGGAATCTTAAATCTTAAAAAATGAATTTTAAAATTAAAAAAAACAAAACAAAACAAAGGAAAAAAAGGGAAACAAACCAAGAAACAGACTCTTAACTATATAGAACAAACTGGATGGTTACCAGAAAGGAGGTGGGTGGAGAGATGGAGGGAACAGGGGATGGGGATTAGAGTACTTATCATGATCAAAAAATAAAATAAAAATTCAGCTCAAAATACATTGCAAAAATAAATAAAAATAGATAATATACCACCTAGTCTCATAAAGAAGCAGAAAAGACTGAAAAAAATAGAGGCAAGATATAATAACCAACATATGAAAAAAATTTTTTTAAGATTTTATTTATATATTTGAAAGAGAGAGAGTGAATGAGAAAGAGAGGGAAAAAGAATCTGAAGCTGACTCCACACTGAGCATAGAGCCAGACCTGGGGCTCGATCCCACAACCACGAGATCATGACCTGAGCCAAAAACAAGAGTTAGATGCTTCACTGACTGAGCCACCCAGGTGCCCACCAAAAATCTTTTAATTATATATTTTTACAATTCTGTATTTATTTAAAATGTGGATAAAATTAGTTTCTACAAAAATACAAATTTGTAAAATTAACACAAGGGGAGAAATACAAAAATAAATAACAACCTTAGAAGATATTGCAAACGTTCTAAAAATTAAAAATAAAAAAACCAGAAAAGCCTAGTTTCTTATCCCTTCTGCTTCCTTAACATGATGACCTCTGATAATTTTGTAGACAAGTTCATTCAAATCTACCGAAGAACTACAGATTTTAATCAATTTAATAGTCCAAATGAATAGGGAAAAAATGAAAACTCCAGAACTTATTTGTGCGAAGCTAGTATTTATCTGATGCCAGATATCCAATCATGGTTGATCAATAAGGCAAAATGACTAAGACATCTAAAATTCATCAAACAGAATAAATGTAAAGGTTTATTTGGGAAATTTTATAAAACAACAACAGGATACAGACTAAAACTCTTAAAGTGTATTATAATTTTATAATAAAAAATACTGCATATAAATGATGTGAGAATACACAAACTCATCGGTGAATCAAACTTGTGGATCTTAAAAAGACCTAAATGTACTTGTAGAAAATAAAGGTAAAAGTGACATATTTTTAACAGAAGAGAATTTTTATTCAAAACTATTATGAGAATAACTGGGTAACACAAAATTATATAAAATCTCATCTCGCCTCATACTTTACAACAAATTCTTAGTGGCTTAAAGATTATATTAAAAAATGGAGTTTTGGAAGCCCTAGGAGGAATGGAGGAGAATATTTACATAATTTTGCAGGTATCTGATAATCCCCACATATTGGAGACATATCTTGGCACTCTGGTTTGTAAAACTCAGTTTAGGAATGGCTGTTTTGGAAACTGACTGACAATTATTTATAGAAACAGTGCCAAAAGGACCACCTCTTGTGAATTAATAAAGCACGGGACATATTTATGACTTAGACTTTTCTCAAAACTCATCCTAAAGATCAAGTTTTCAGCCAGAGGGGTACTAATTATTCCAGGAAGTAGCAAAACTACTAAACAATTCTGTGTCAGGTCTCTCTGCATTGCAAGGGTCTTCAGCCTAATACACTAACAGCTGATAATCCTCTACCTGCCAACTGTGCTAGTGCCAAGTTCAACTGACTAATATAGTTGGGGTGGGGGCGATGGGGAACACCCAACACCTTAGGAAGTTGCTTTTGGTGAAGTCAGTTTTGATATATGTGCAATTTTTCAATGATTAAAAAGAGAAATGGCAGATGTTGCATAACTGCTTATAGCTTTCACTGTTTATGGAGGCATGTTTAATGGTCTTATCAGTTTAAGTGGTGAAATAAAATACATTCATTATTAATAAATTTACAAAAGCATTAATATGTACAAGGAATACATAAATAGATGTTATAGGCAAATTTTAAAATAACCAAACTGGGCTCAAAAAAGATACATTCCTATAAATTACCAATACATTTTTTAAAAGGCAATTTCTTTTAATATTTAAGTAGTTTTCATGCTATATAAAATTGTTTTCATACACTATATCATATTGTTAAATAATATCCTATTTGACATTAATCAGTGATTGCCCTTTTTCTTGATAGTCTCAATATTTATACCTCAATTAATGAAACATACTCTGCCCTCAGTGGTTTTTCAGAAGGGGCACATGGTCAATTTGTTTTAAAGAAATATTATACTAAACAAAACCACATGTGGATAAGAAATAAATGAGCTTTAGTCTTCTCAAATGCTATGTTTATTTAATTAGTGAAGAGAGATATATATTATTATTTTTCATGCTTTAATTATCAGTCTCTTCTTCCTAGGATTAATCCTTAATGAAAAACTCATGGAAGAGATAAATTTGAAATACATAGTGAACTCATTTATTTTGTCTTTGAATAGAGATGGGGTCAAAACACATCCTGTACTCTGGCAGTTGTATTTGTCAACAACAGTGTGTTCCTCACTGTTCAGGTCTATTGCCTGTCACTAATAAAATCGTTGTGCATTAAGCAGACTTAAGACTTTTGGTTTTGTTATAGCTCAAAATAAATGGTGATTTTCTTTTTTCTCCGCAAGAAACATGCTTGCCACAAGATAAGAGTTTTACAGCGAGAGGAGAAAAATCATTAATTGCTTCCCACCTTCCCTTCTTTGTAACAGGTACAACAGAAAGAGGTATTTGAAAACAAAGCAAAAATAAGGTCCTCTGATGCAGAGTAAGATCAAGTTCAACTGACTAGGGTGGCTTCTTCTTGTTTTCTATAAAAGTATTTTCCCTTCCGAGCTTATCAAGGAATACATTCCCAAAATGATCTATCTACTACTTATGTCAGACTCAATGTATTTTTTGCAGTGAGAGATGTGGGAAAAATTGAAAGATAGAATTAAAAGGAAGCCACGAGGGAAATTAATATTTTCCCTTTAGGATCATTCATAAAATCTTTGCTTCTTAGCAGAGTTATGAAAAAATAAAGTTTTGTTTCATGGACTAGGAATTCAGTATCAACTTGTGTTTAATGCCTTAGAAACAACAGGGAGGGCAAAACCAACCATCACATACAACCCATAATAAAACCTTTTAAAATAATAGGAAGAACTTCTGCTCAGCTAGTCATCTGAATGAGAGCTGAAAAATAAAGAGAAACTTGAAATGACCACTAAATAAGTAAGTAAGGCTAACTCTTAGACATCAACTTTTTAAATAACCAAATGCCATTTAAATCATGTCTCTGCAAAAATGCTTCAGAATTAAAATCCGTGAAATCAACCAGGCAAGAAACCAGAAAACCCAGACTATGTGAAAAAAAGTACAATTGTAATACTACTACAATGATAATAACTAGAAGTTCCACAAAAGGAACCTTAAGTAAGTCCCTTCAAGACCTTCAAGTCATTATTTACCATGCAGAGTGCATTATACTATCAAAACACTACTCTTCAGAGTACGGACCCTCAGCTTCTATTGAGAGCATTTGGTGATATTTAGAAGAATAATTTCTGCCTTTAATTTTGATTTAGCCATCCCAAATCTCAGTATTTATACCAAGATATACTAGGGAATCTATGAAAAGACTCATGTTCAAGTATTTTATTTTGCCATTACTTGTAAGAGTGGAAGATTGGAAACATCCCAAATATGCATGAAATGGACAATGACTGAACAAATAAATGGATGTACATTAACACAGTGAAACGCTATGCAACAGGAATGAAATATACAGAAATGAAGATCTCTATGCACAGAGTGATCTTTATTATATACCATTAATTGAAAAGAGCAAAGCATAGAATAGTGTATGAAATATGCTACCTCTGGTGAAAGAAAGAAGTTATATATAAATATATAAGCATGGTTTTACAGAAACTAATACTAAAATCATAAATGAAAAATTAGTATGAATGTTAAACTATAGAGTAGGAGGAAAGATGGTACAAAGGGACAAGTAAAAAAAATAAGAGTTTCAAAAAATAAAACTTGTTATATAGTTTTGCATTCGTGTTTTATAACACCTAAAATCTACTAAAAATTTGGAAATAAAATCTAAAAATTCAAAACCAAACCAAAGATTTTAATTCTTATAAACCACACAGAGGTAAGACTTCTTTTTTTTAAAAGTAGATTCTGTGCTTAACATGGGGCTTGAACTCACAGCCCTGAGATTAAGAGTCACGTGCTCTACTGAGATGGCCAAGCAGCTCAAGGTAAGAATTAAAAGGATAATAACTTTAGAATACATTATTTTGACTGTACAAACTTAGTAGGAAATATTCTAAGGACAAATAGAACTACAAAGAAATCTTGGACTTCAGTCAGTAGTCTAATGGAGAGTGATAATTTTGATATTATAATTCTGAAACTACTTTATATATGTATAGATTAATGTAAAAAATTTTGTTGTTGAGAAACACAATTCAGCTTAGAAGAAAAGTGATACAATTGTAAAATCACAGTGTTGAATAAAAAGTACTGCAATATTTGGGCACCTGGGTGGCTCAGTTGGTTAAGCATCCAACTCTTGATTTTGGCTCAGGTCATGGGATCAGGGTCCTGGGATCAAGCCCTGAGTCATGGCTCCCCCCGCCCCAGTGCGGGGGGGGTGGGGGGGGAGTCTACTCGGATTCTCTCTCTCCCTCTGCCCCTCCCCCCACTTGCTCTCTTCCTCTTTCTCCCTCAAATAAATAAATAAATCTTTAAAAAAATGTACTGCAGTATTAAATTTGAATTGGAAAGTATGAACTCTTGATATTTTTTCTTTCTCAAGAATACTTATGACAGCTATCCCAATAGCAATGAGCACATCTTAGTGCCCAGATTGTGGTCTTTAATTACCATTAGAAGCCAGAGCTCCTTGGAGTAATTCCTGGAAAGATTCCATATCTGAGGTGAAAAATACACAAAGTGAGATTGAAATATCTAGTTGCAACACAAAACAAGAAAACTATCAAAGATAAATGGATTCTGTCAAAGGGATACAAGAACAAATATAGAGGGAATCTCTTGGCCAAGTTTGAGACAATTTGCATATGAAAAAGAATAATGAATTTAATTAATTGTAACAGATTGAATATATGAAAATTCATGTGTTTATAATGTTATATAAGGGGACAGGGAAGACAAAATAGAAAACAAAACCACCAAAGATACCTTGGAAGCAACTAGGAGATGGGTCCTTTAATCAGAAAATTGACAAAAGGAAAGGTTTAAATATTTATGCTGTCTTTTCACTATAAACTATATTTCTTAGTAACCAAAATGCCCAAGCCAATGAGGGACTCTCTATGTGTGGGTGGGGAGGAGGGTACTGTGTAAAGAATTGAACAAAAAACTAGAGGGGCGCCTGGGTGGCTCAGCAGGTTGAAGGGCTCTCTTCAGCTCAGGTCATGATCTCAGGATCCTTGGATGGGATTGAGCCCTGCATCAGGCTCCCTGCTCAGTGGGGAGTCTGCTTCTCCCTCTGCCCCCCCCCCCCCC